>NW_007578722.1:94274-172513 GCF_000690725.1 Stegastes partitus
CACAAAGCGCCAAACATAAAGGAAATAGTGAAATATGAAGCTCTGTCAGCCTTGACTTTCCTCAAGAGACAAACTGCTATCACAACTGATGCCTGACCAAGTGGGTTACAGATGAAACTTGTTGTAATTTAACCATGTATCTACATGCACTAACACGCATCTCTGACATGTACCTGAAACTTTTGCCAGAGTGTCCCTGCTGAAAGGGAGAGCTCTGGGAGTACAGCTGTTGACCTCCAGCTGTAGAGGAGGGAACCATCATCTTCTTATCGCCCGCTACACATACACATACACACACACACACACACACACACACACACACACGGAGACACACAAACACACAGACACAGACATCAGAATTGTAGAAATAACAGAGACAACAGATGATAAAGACAAATATCAAGTTAAACAAGCAACTCTAAGTACTTATATAAACACAGGTGTGTGTGTGTGTGTGTGTGTGTGTGTGTCTTACAGCCAGAGATGCTGGTGTACATCTCAGCAAAGCGTGGGTCTCTCTCCTGGGAGAACAGGGCTTCTGTCTTGTCAATGCTCTTCCCTGCCTCATGCACTCCACTGCTGACGCTGGCCACGGGTACCTGAGGGTTGGGGTACATTTTAATGGTGGGGAGAATTTGATTAAAACATACATCTGCACATGTACCTAGATACAAACAAAATAAATGTCTCACAAGCTGGACGTACATCTAAATCATTTTCATGCAAATTGGAAGAGGAAGCTGAGACGCCAAGCAAAAAGATAAAAATGTAATTGCCACCTCACAGTTGTAAGCTTCTGTCAGCCCATTACGTTATAGTTTACATCTATGACGTTCCAGACTCATATAATATAAACTACTAAAGGCTAAGAAGTGTGTAAATTGATTAGGAGAAACAACAGAGTCACATTTAATGTACATGTTTGAAACCTTGATGAATAAAGCTGACTCTCTTCAGACACATGGATGCGTTTATGACAGTGGACAGGACTTTAAATTTAGATGTTGTTTTTATACAACCTTGGAACCCTGAGAATATTTTGCTGCTGAGGACTTTCTGCTCTGAGACACCAGATAAACACTGGTCCTGTTGTAAAAAGACTGTGTTAATTTATTATTAAACTCCTCACAAATATATCATGTGAAAGTGTGTATTGCTTCACACCACCTCTTGGTCTGTAGCAACATGTTGTCATTCAATATACAACAAAAATCTTTCATGAATACAAGACACAGTACTGTCTCTGTGCCATACATCACCTTCAAAGTTGTTGAATATTCCACAACTATATCCAATTATTTCAGCTAAAATTCCACAGATTCTGCAGGTATGTTAAGTGGGCTTATGGAGTAGTTGTGAAGTACAAGGTTACCTGGGAAAGATCGTAGGCAGTAAGTCCATCTCTCTGGTGAACCTCTAGCTCTGCCTGCTGCTGCTGTAACTGCCTGCAAAACAAAATAAATCATATACGCTATCAGCACCTCAGACTACAAACAGACATAGACAGTGCTTGGCTGAACTGAAGCTCCTGGAAATATAAATTCAATACAATGAGCAAACCAAAACGATGAAAAAGAAAATAGTTCAACTGAACCTTATGTGACACAATTAATGATAGACAGGAAGAAACAGGAGGTAGCTGTACAACAGTGAACAGGGACAGAGTGTAACCTGCAGAAGAAGCATGGACCTAATCAGGCATGTGAACATTTGTGTGTAAACGCAAACACAATAAATTCTCATGAAATTAAAGTATCATCTGTAATCTGTCCTCACTGGGACAACGACGCTGTCTAAGCTGTACAAAGTGTTGTCATATGTTGTTTAAAGGCAAACATCACAACTCAACAGTAGGATGAAATCCCTGCTATCACCAAGAGAGAACACACGTGATGACTCTTATAACTGTGCGTATTGGCCCTTTTGTAGCAAGAAAACTGAGAAAGGAGGCCTAGCTTTAGCCTCCCTTACAGGCATAATGTCAGCAAGTACGAATTTAACACAGAAGTTAGCATAACCTGGGCTACCTCAATAGTTTGTTTCTGTCACACCTTAAAACTATGAATGCTTTAAGTTTTTGTAGCTCAGCCCTCAGGAAACAAACTCATGTAAAATTTGAATATTCACAGCTGAAAAGATCCAACAGAGTTAGTGAAATAAGTGGGTATCTAGATACCTATCATATTTCCACTTCAACACTATTTCACAATATAGTAAACAGACTCAGCATCACCAGACCTGAGAAAAAAAGAATCTGAAAAATGTGTTCTAGTTCTTTGTTTTTTTTTTTTTTGTCTAACCATCTAGAACACTGAAATTCGTGACTAAATATGCAGACTGTCCCACTATTTGAATGTCAGCTGAGTCTTTGTATGCAGATTCACGAGTTACTTTGTACAATGTTGTTCACTCATGTCCTGCACATTCTCAGATCTTCCACTGTAAACACAATTTGACAGAAGGCAGCGCGGGCTGAGGAGTATGTTGCCACAACAGGTCATCAGGTTTATCAACTTGTACTCATGGTCAATGATAGTGCAGCAAGTTTTGCAATCACAGCTGAAGATGACTTGAGTTCTGCTGCTGCACCGAACAGGAGAGGAAACAGACCTTTCAGCAGCAGTAGCTGCACAGATTCACAGCTCTCAAATCAACAGCTAGCTACTTGCCCTTTCAATCATCAGATTGATAGTGTATTACGAGTAAACTGTCCCATTTTGGCAAACAAGTCTATTCCAGCCATGACCACGTGTGAGTAAGATGAACAGAAGCTAAAGTGACAATTTAAATGTAGAGCCTATCAGAGAAGCAGGGGCCAAAAACGAATGCTTCTTCTGAGCCGGTGGGACATGTCTGTGGTGAATTTATTTCAAAAGCAAAGTGCTACTAAGCAAAACGCTGTAGATAGATGACAACATTTTAAACTGAAAAGACTAGATGGAGGGTTTAAAAAAAAAATCAGGACAATTAAAGAAATGCGGCAAATATGACACATGACACAATTTGCTAATTATACTGTAACTTCTCAGTTCTATTCACAAAGAAACAGTAAAAGCCAGCCCTTGGAAAAGAAGAATTGTTTCAAATAATGTATTAATCCATGAACTAAAACTGGAATATGTGTAACAATAATTAAATAATAACACAGTACTTGGGACAAGTGAATAATGTGGCAACTACCAGAATCACTATTTCTTTGGCATATGCATTTCTATTGTAAGTTTTACATTGACCTCATTTAGAATACTTCTGTTTTCACTTCCACACAAGCTATGTACACTCACTGAGTATAAATTCAGAATTACTGGCATCAGTGATGCATCTGATTATCTGTCAATATAAAAGAGTTACATGTGATTAAAAAAACAAAACAAATCAGTGGTACAAACATGTTTTATGAATCAGATATAACTTATTCAATTTTTACCTTTTTGAACCTTTATGATTTTTTTCACGTTCCTGCTGTGTTCCATATACAAACATGTGCCTGAAAGCTATTAGCTGCATGTTGACACTGGTAATTGGCTGAGCTCATGGCAGTCCTTGTTATGCTGAGTGTGTCCAGGTGGAACGGTACATACAGTCAGAGTGTGTAAGCCTCTGAACTCATGTCGATCAGTGCTCAGATGAAGGGTTGTGCCTATTCACCTAATGTGCACAGAATTCCCATAACTGTTGACTGAATCAACAGTGAGCCCTCTACCCAAACAACTCTGTATGCAACTGCTTGTTCAGGAATCTGTAACAAAAGTTCTACAACAAATTACACATCAAGCACACAAGCACTATACCTTTCATGGTAATAATGCTCAAAGTTTCCTGTATGAGACTGGATCAATACACTGACTTTCCCTTCTAGCCTCCCTGCATCTTTTTTCTGCTGATTCAAGGCATCAGTTTTTTTCAGTATTGCATCCTACATATGATCAGGACATCAACACTGGTTGAAAGCCCTTTTCAGTGTTGTTTCAGTTATACAAGGATGACGCCGTCATATTTTGTATAATAAACCACAACTGATTCTATTTAGTTTGATTTCTAACTTGAGTTACTAACTATTTATGTTCCAGCATATTGAGCTGAATTACACTGTACTGTATTTACAGAATCCTAACACCATTTTTAGTATAAAGTTAATAATTGCTCACAAGAAAGCTTTCTGGACTCTGTGTGTGATCTTACGTACGGTTAACCAAAAAGATGCTGCTCTCCTAAGAGTTCTGGTATTTTATCTACGCCACTGCAGATCTTTTACTTGCTGACATCAATAAATTTGATGTTTAGTTAAGGAAAGCTCTGGGTTTTACACAGTGTGTGCCTCACATGTTGGAAATCTCGTAAAACAAATGAACTCAATAGTCAGTATTCATGTGTCTCCACGCATTCTTTGTTCACCAGTTTGGCGGCTGTTTGCAGCAGTGACACAAAATGTAAAAGTAAAAGATAAAAAAGGTGACATTTGAAAAGCCTACTTGACGTTGGTGTTGGTGCAGATGATGTACTCGATCTCATCAGAGTATGGGTTCTGGAAGGTGAAGCTGCTGGTTCGGATCAGCATCCACTCCCTATTTTTCATCCGGAAACGATACATCACTGACAGGACCTGACCCTTCAATTTCACCACCTGCAGAGAGAGAGAACACACTGATGAATACTGTTTCTAATACTAATTATCCAGGTAAGTCTCAGTGATTTTTCCTTTTATTATCATAGGATTTTATTCAGATTTCTCAAATGTACAGTGTACGCTTCCCACATCAACAAAATGAAACAAAGACCCCTGGTGCTCTAAACTACTAAACAAAAACAAAATATGGAGCAAATCTTACAAATTGGTACAGTCCCAGAATGAATGGATCATATAATAAAATATAATAATAAAACTGCAATCCCACATTTAAAACAATTCCCCGACATCCATCCATCCATCCATTATCTATACACTGCTTAATCCTCACTAGGGTCGCGGGGGGGCTGGAGCCTATCCCAGCTGACTTAGGGTGAAGGCAGGGGACACCCTGGACAGGTCACCAGTCTATCACAGGGCCACACTTAGAGACAGACAACCAAGCACACTCACATTCACACCTACGGACAATTTAGAATCACCAATTAACCTCAACATGTTTTTGGATTGTGTGGGAGTAAGCCGGAGAACCTGGAGAGAACCCACGCTGCACGGGGAGAACATGCAAACTCCACGCAGAAAGACTCCAGGTGTCCTCACCGGGACACAAACCGGCGACCTTCTTGCCGCGAAGCAACAGTGCTAACAACTGCTCCATCTTGCAGCCCTTCCCTAATATATGTTAACTATATTTAATAACTTAATCTCTTTAACAGTATAGTTTCAATTAGATAAATGTAAATGTTCAACAACATATCTCGCAATAAATTCCAGAATTCCATCCATTTTAAATCCTTTTGTTTAAATCTTGGTTCCACAAAGGTACTCTAGATTGCAGCAAACAATGATTTCTGCAGGATTCACTAAAGGTTACCTGTTAGTTTATTTCTTGTCTCTGAATTTAATGTAATTTCCTTTAAAGTGCTCTGCTGTCTAAATGATTGCAGTTTGGTATAATATATGGTGTAAGTTTGGTGTGCGTATATATATATATATACATATCAGAGTGGAATGGATGTGAATGTTTATATATATATAAAATCCTCTACTAGTTAACCTTAAAGAAGTGATATATCCACAGTCAGTAAGCACAAATTCAGAGAAAGCATTAAGACTTACCATTTAGTCAACAGTCAAGTCTTGTCTAAGGTAACTGAAGAAAGCCATTTCAGATAAAGGTCTTCCTTGTAAAATTTCAACACTTCACTAGGGCCACCCTAATTGCAATGTCAAAGTGTCCAATGTTGTCAATAAAAAAAGTAAGTGTGTCTGGACTGTCCAGACAACAATATATCCATGTCATATGTCCATATCGTTTGTTGCAGCTGGAAGCAGATGAGGCAGGTATTCATTCCACACACTCAGTAGTAAGGGCAGCGGGAGGGGCCCTTTGGGCTGGAAGCCCTCACAGTGATTACAGTCTGTATGGGGAGCTGAGCCACTGGTGGTGAAAATATACAGTATTTACAGTATATACGGTATATAGGAGCTAGCAGGAATAGGGGGATCGGTCAGTAGGCAGTCAGTCATGGGGGTAGCACTGATCTGAGGTTGGCACATAGCAATTTAACACCCACCTTTTTTAATGTAATCTGTCTCATGTAAAAAGGCTACAGCGATTCAAAAAATGGTTTTAGTTGTCAATACAACCCATACCGTGAGCCTTACAAGCTGACCCTACCAAGTGTGGCGACCTAGAATCCTGCTGCAACATCCAACGACCAGCTCCACGGCTGAGAGTGGGAACAAGACCTGATAACAGCGACTTTACACATGTTTTAAGATAATCTAAATTACTGTTTCTTAGTTTCTGCCAATTCAGGCTGTGTGCGCTGAATTGGTAAGTGTCTGAAGAAGTGCTTTGACTTTAACTTGCATGTCAGAAGCTGTAGCATTATGAAAGAAGCATATGCCCCTAATCATGGGTTAGACTGAATGAAAACTGAGCACCACTGTGGCAGGGTGGCTTATACTCAACCTCCCCAAAAAAGCATGATGTCCCTGAATCAGGAAATGAAGTTCGTCTCTAGAAATGGATTTCTCACTGGCATCAGACAAAGAAAAATATCAGACTGTCTGATCCTGGTCTATTCAATAATCTTCACCTGGAGGAAGAGAACCAAGGCCACAATGGCGGTTGCTTGCTTCGTGCGGCAGACCACTAGCAGCACATTACCAGCGGTCAGAGAAGAAGAGGAGTCGACATCAGCATGGAAAAATGTGTGCTCATCACTAGCCAGATCACACTGGCATATGATGGATGTACTGGAGCCTCGCATGCCAAAATTCCATAGCAGTTTAAGAGGACAGGTGTGTGAGTCACCTAACATCTTCTATGGGAAAATGAAAATGCTGTGCTTACATCATTGATAATAAAATTTAGGTTGAACTTTTAACATTTGGCTGCAATTAAGAAAAACGTAAGCCTGTCCTCAAAAGCTTTCTCTGCTGATGTGAAACACGTACAGGAGAACGTGAAGCTAGAACTTACTGACAAGCAACGTGAGGATACGCCAGTGGAAATGGAAATGTCCAACTTTCTGAAGGTGAGATGCAAAGCCAATAGGATGCTGAGTTTCTTTGTTTTTACATATGATTTGTTTGTTTTATTTGTTTTTACATTTGTTTTTTTACATTTACAACATATGAGCATCTTCTTATGACTCTGAACAAGAAAAAATAACTTCAAGTCAACCCTGTGATGCAGTTTAAATCTGTACTACAAGACTTACACCTGAGCTGACAGCAATTCTTCAGTTTACTTTGATATTACTATTTTCTTACGTTTTGATCTCATGGTCTCCGCAGTTGTCAACTTTTCAACTGCCACGAAAAAGAAAACTTTAAATTAACAGCTGAAGTTCAGTCTTACCTGTTGGAAACTTTCTCTCAGGTGACTCTGGTCCTCAGGATGGCAGAACTCTAGAATATCTTTCCCCAGTAAGTCCTGCAAACAGGACAACAGTTTGTTGATAGAAACTTTGCTTGTCAATAAACAACTTTAAGTACAGCAAACCTCTTAGCATATAGTCTAGCAGAGTCAGTAAAGTAAGTCTCAGATGTGACACTTGTTAACACCTATAAGTGAATTTTTGCAAAACAGTAACAGATCCAACAATTCCATCTCAACCAGACCATTTTCTATCCACCTTATATCCCCTCAGTAAAGATGGCTTGAATCAGCCTGGAAAAGACATTAATGCGCATTGGGCAACGTGGAAGATCTGCAAAAGCCTCTGAAACCATGAATCAAAAAATCTACTAATGAAAAATAGTTTGACAGAGACTGCAGACATCTGAGAAACACACATAGATGTCTATCTAATCAAAAACACAGACAACCTGACAACCCTAAGATCTGCTTTCAATATTGGAAATTACTCAAAATATACAGAAGAACACTTGGAACTAAAAGAGAGCAACATGTGCAACACCAGCGTGATATAACTGAAGAACCCATTGACTTTCTTTATTGTGTGAAGCTGGTCAAACAGGAGGTTAAGGTAGCATAATTGAAGTCCCTTAAATTGTTCTAAATACTGCAATGAATGCATCAGGGCACTGGGTCTCTATTCTAGCAACAGCCTCATGAATAAAGTGGCATGCTAATACAGCCCCTTTCCACAGTGGAATGTAACGATAACAACACTGTGAGTGAACTCTCTCGGTTCGTAGCAAGGTCTAAAAGTTCAATATCTGGACAGCAGATATGCCTCCTTACTGTAACACAACAGGGGTTACACCAAGTACTGTTTATAAATGTAAACTAGTCCCCCACCTTTGTTTTTTCAACTTGCCCACACAACTCTGTTCTCATACCATAGATAAGCCATGTATATTCACACAGAAGTAGGAGTAGAAGGAGTAGAACCAGAACATGCCGTTCTTGGTTAACCATGTCTCAGTAAAACACAAGCCGACACTCCCCCATAGTTCTTCAGAAATGCCTTTAGCTCCCCACTTTTTCTGAGCTTGACAGGGTTGATGTTCTCCATGAGGACTGACAGTAACTCTGGCCCTACATCCATGATACGGTGTCTTCCTCTGAGCCACGATGTTGTGTTTAACTCTGGATCTCTTCCAGTGTAACACGAAGAGGGGCTCCCTTGTGTATACTCTTTTCTCTCACAGTTTTATTCATCAGTAGTCCCGCAATAAAAAAACATCAAATATATACTCCAAAACAAAACTGAGGCCAATATGCTACAAGCACACTTAATATGCTGCCAAAACAAACTATCTTGTAGCCTTGCACACACTAATTCCTACTGGTAGAGTATACACCAATAAGTTCTGAAACAAGGATGCATCAGGTGCTACAAACATATCCTGACAACAGATAATGCTGCATAGTTTTGACAGTGAATGTAATTTTACGGTTGATCAACAACCATGAGGTCCAAATCACTGTTCATATATTTTCCTGTTTTTTGAAATTATGTGGATCATCTATCAAGACATTAAATGCAGGAAAAAGTGATTCAAACACTTTTCCTTAAAGATGACAGGTACTTGTCAATGGTATAATGTGGGGGATACAATAAATAAGAGACCAGATATTTAATTTGAAAATTAAGATAAGGTTAATGAAATAAAAGACAAAGAAGCCTCTGCAGGAATACAACAAGTAGAGGCAGAGTATTATCTCCAAACACAGTGTATTTGTTGTGAATCATAATAGGAAAAAAAAACATGACTGGTTTCTGAAGTAATTTAGCTGAGGCAGTCAAGAAAAGCACAAGCTTACAGGCCACAGGAATGTGTTTAAAAAAAACTTGTGCAGGCAACCAATGTTTTTCATCTAAGGCTGCTTATTTCTATTTTGAACTCAAAAACTTGTATCTGTAACTGATTATGCAAAGTACTGCAAAGCCATTGAATATCCTCCTCATCTGAGAAGATAGTATGACTGGGTTATTGCAAGCGAGGCAAACAAGAATTCAAAATAAGTATTTATAATTAATAGCAGAACAGTCCAATTGCTGTAAAAGGCAGAATGAATGAATCTTTTACAGTTAATACAACTTCATTAATCGTGCTTCTATAAAGGAATTAGAGGCCGAATTACCACCTTAGGATCTTAAAAACAAAACCAGAACCCTTGCATCCCAATCTCCAAATTGTATTGATATTCACAATATAAAGTCTTTAATTAGCTTAGCTGACCTGAGGCTGATAACCAATGACATTGATGCAGCGCGGGTCGACAAAAGTGATGACACCGTCCGAGTTCTGACGTGACAGGAACTCTGTGGGAACCGACAGACCATTCATGTCCATAGAAACTGGGGAGCTGGTTACCTGCGGGAGGCACAGACATATTTAGGATGCATCATTTAGGCACAATGAAGAAGATATCTGTGAGGTTAAAAGGAGGATTGGAGCACAATTACAATATGTCAGTGTGATGCACAAATAGGTACTGCTGACAGTTTACTACTGGCATCACAGTATCACAAATACCCACATTAACTCCAAAACTCTATTACAAAACAACTTGAAATGATTCCCTCTATTTGGGTAGTGACCGCCAAATGGCACAAAGTCAACTCAAAGTAGCTGCAGAAAGGTTGTAGTGCATCACTGGACTGTGGCATGAAGATTGAGAGCAAGACAGTAAGGATTACTAGTTAGTGGTAACCACCGCCTTGTCAAAAACATTGGCATCATGTCCTTATAGGATAGCAAGACGTCTGTTATTGAATGAGGAAGTAACAGTAACTTTTTAGACAACAAATAATAGTCCATAACCCCTACATAAAACACTTTACATTAAAGGGATTGTCTAACCAAAACCATTTGTCTAACAAATAGTGCTGTTTGTTAGAGGCCGCTGTTCGGACTTGTGGTCAGAGGGTCATCTATTTTCAAAAAGGGGGAATGGAGTGTGTGCTGTAATTATTGGTGCACACACTTCTCAGCCTCCCCAGGAAAGTTATTCAAGGGTGCTGGAGAGGCTTTAACAGACTGTCAAATCTCTGATTCAGGGGGAGTAATGTGGATTCGGTGCTGCCTGTGCAACACTGGACCAGCTGTTTACCCTTGAGGAGTTGCTGAGTGGGCCGTGGTAGTGTTACTATCCAGCCCACATGTGTTTTGTTGACCTGGAGAAGTCCTACGACCAAGTCCTCTAGGGAACCCTGCGGTGGGTACTGCAGGAAGGCATAAACCCAGAACTTGCTGAGGGGATTTACATATCTCAAGGGAACACTTGAAATTACCCAAGAGGAACTGGAAAACTTTGCTAGAATGAGGGACATCTGAAATGCCCTGTGTAGCCCACTGATGCCATAAAAACACCCTTCTTGTAAGATCAATATATTTTTTAGAATTTCTGAATATAATATCTTAGAAAGCAGACTAGCGTCAGAAGTAGCATATATGATTTCTGTTTGTGAGAGAAAGTTTTAATTCTGTTCTTTATCTTATATTTGGACAGTGGAGGCTCCGTGGTTAATGCTTTGGGCTACTGCTGTGGGCACCTTAGTGTGGCTGACCCTGCGCTCAACAACAGCTTTCTAACAAGCTGGTTTATGCGAAAAGATAAGTTCCCCTCAATAAAGGACACACAATAAAATTAAAAATATATATATATACACACTATCCACAATATCCAAAGACAAGATCCACACAGCAGAGACCACTGAAACCCTTCTGTTCTCCCTCCAAATGCATTTGTCTTAATAAATGTCATACTTTGATGAATAAACAGCCCAAACCTCCATTTGTCCATTTAATAACACACAATGGACAATTCAGTCAACAGTCTGACAAAAATCTTTTTCTCTGCAAAGTAAAAATAAATTTAACCAGAGCCTTGGTTCAGACACTCTTGAGGGAATAAAAAAAACGAGAATCACGTGACCAACAGGACAAGCTAGCACTATAAACCCTCCAAGCCTTAAACTATATTACATATTTTTATATATAAAAAATTCCCCTCAGCTATCCAGATCTATTATCATTTGATACAACGTCCCAATTTTTTATAGCAGCTATATATATATTATTTATATCCAGGAGGGAAAGAAAACATTTCTTATTATGAAACTGTTGTGTTTTTACATGTAATAAAATCACTGCATTGCACCGTAAAAGATTTGCAGTAGAGATGTCTTTAAATGATTGTGTAGGGGAGACTATCAGGAATCTGGTGATATCAGAAACAGGATTGTGGGATACTGTATCTGAAATGTAACTTATGAAATGGAAAACACATGTGCTTAGATGTCATTTTATTAACTATAGTGTTCACATGCACTGCCTATTTGCATAGGTGGCAAACTAGGAAGGTGACATTACAAAGCTCTGTCTTGTAATATGAAATTAACATATCAAATATGTTATGCAATGTTTGCATTGCATAGCCATCGTAACTGCCATCGTAGCTGCTAAAACTCAGGTGTTTACAGTGTGCAGATTAACAACACCAGTATAAATTCTTCATTTGTACTCACTATACAGTTTTCATTTATACTCCATCAATACTGGTAATAGTTACCTTAGCATGCATATTTTTGTCCATTATTATTTCTATTATAAGAAAATCCACTTCGCAGATCACAGACCGGCCAGGAAGGTGTGTTGTGTCTATTAAATACCATTTAATACATGGTATCTGGTTGAAAATATGAAGGTAACTTGAAAAAAAATCAATGATATATATGGGGGACATTGGATTACTGCATACCATGTAAAAGCTTTAACATCACTATGACACTGATATTTCCAACAATCCATGATTAATGTCAGAAATGTACTTTTTCATTGTACTTATAAATGAGAACACTCACAAGAAAAAGTTTAACAGCACATAAACTACAATTTTACTGAGCATGAAAACAATGCATATAAATTACTAACTGTAAGTCTGGCACTTCATGGTGATGAGGTTCAAGCCGTAGCCTGCACACTACAGTAGTTCACTACAGTAGACTAAACACTGAAGTCACATGCATGCCCCTGCAGTCTGTGAGTATTTTCTATTCAGTCAGATTACATTTAAAAATAAAAAAGAATGACAACAGACCCTGTCAAAAACAGTTTACAACCTATATTATTCTAAAAAATGTTCATCATTGTTATTTGGTGGGAGTTTAAAAAACCCTGACAGCTGTGCAGGAAACAAAGAAGCTGCCTTGTATTCAGAGTCAACCACAAGGCGTTTAGGCAACTTAAAATCTTGCAAAGGAGTCAAAGTATGTGATTAAAATGTGCACAAAGGTTAATTTTTAATTACTAAATTATAATTTTAAGTTTCACTTTTGTGTCATCTTTTAATTCCATTACTTTCTCTGATGTTTTCGGTTTTTGTTGTGGTATTGTTTCAATATCTGGATCTGTTTATTTCAGCAGGTATCATGACACCACTACAGAGTACCTCAGAAAAGACTGATATTTTGCACAGATAAGTTAGACATGTTTGTGATGTGACAGGCATGTAGATAGCAAATACAGGTTTAAAATAGGTAGGAGAAAACATATTAACTGAGTCTGCTAATCTGAGCCAGTATATTTTTGTTTCAGGTACACACAAATACACTCAGAGAGGCTTTTTCAACATGGTTAAACTGAATTTATCACCACATACCTGCAGTCTTCCAATAGCCACTAGGCAGTATTTCCCCGTCTGACCTGCCTCTGTGTCTTCTTCTGGTATAGTCATGCCTGAGAACGAGAGAGAGAAAGAGACATTGTATTTGCTGCTTGAACTTGCAGCAGTAAGAGGTAATCTACTGGCTGCCACTGCTCCTCTACAATGACATATAAATTGCATTTTCACGGAGTTTGCCAACATATTTAAATAAATATTCAAACCTGGTCCTCTCTGTCTAGTACAAGTAACTCTTTCAAAGAGAATGAAACACCTTACAAACACAGACAAAGCAATACAAATGTATTGGCACGTTTTCACTGTTTGTTAGCTGTAGATGCATCTCTCCATTACAATATGGTGGGAAATGTTCAATTCTTTTTATCAGACATTGCTCAAAGTGAAAATTATACATATTCTAGACTCATTACACATAAACTGAAATACTTCAAGCCTTTATTTGTGTTAACTTTGATGATCACAGCTTACAGCTCATGAAAGGCCCCCAAAATCAATCACAAATTATTAGAATATTTCAAAAGATCAACAAAGAACAATTACAAAAGAATGTATAATGCTAAACTATCCATACTCTGAAAAGTATGTTAACGTATGCTCTGTCAATACTTGGTCAGGGCTCCCTTTGCTTGAATTACTGCAGCAATGTGGCTTGGCAGGAAGGCGATCAGCCTGTGGCAGTGCTGAGGGGTAACGGATGCCCAGGTTGCCCTGATGGTGCCCTTCAGCTCTTCTTTATTGTTGGGTCTGGTTTGTCCCATTCTCCTCTTGACAACACACCACAGATTTTCTATGGGTTTAGATCTGGTGAGTTGACTGGCCAATCAAGCACTGTACTGCCATGGTTTCCCTGCTGGGCCCAGGTTAAGACGCTTCGGACATTGTTGGGTGTTCAGAAGTGGCTTGACAATAGGGACGCCAGACTTCACACTCCCATTTCCTGGATTCATCTGTGCATGGTGGTTCTGGATGCACTGGCTTCAGTCCACTGCTTGTGAATCTCCCCAACATTCATGAATCTGATTTTTTGACAGTCCTCTCAAGTCTGTGGTCATCCCTTTGGCTTGTGCATTTTTTCTACTACACCTCCTTGTGGAGAGTGTCAATGATTGTCTTCTGGACAACTGTTGAGTCAGCAGCCTTTCCCATGACTGTAGCTGTGTGTACTGAACCAGACCGACAACTTAAAGGCTATTCACATGTTTTTTGAGTAACTTCGCTGATTAAAACTCTTCTTAGGACTGTGTGAGGTCTCGGGGCCCTTGACTGACATCTCTGTGGCCCCCTGAGAAACATTCATGAAACATGTGCTGTAAGCTGTTATCATCAAAGTTAAAACACATACAGGCTTGAAATATTTTTAGTTTACGTGCAATGAGTCTAGAATTTCACACTGAAATGTAATTACAACTTTTCTTTCAACAAAACTTCACAGAGCTCAATAGCAACAAAATCCACACTGTATGTCATTGTTGTGTTTTGGATAAGATTTGGTTTGTTTTCTCTCTGCTCCTCTTCCCTCTTCCTGCCTGGCTACCTTTCAGTGGATGGCTGAGGGCATGGCTTGGCTCCCTGTGGCAGGATGGTGAGGTTCACCTGCAGCTCATTCCAGATCATCAACTCCTCCATAAAACGGAGGGCTTTTACTCCGCTACAGTGCCAGATCATTTTGTGCTTTTGGTACAACAGCTCCTCTCTGGCTTGATTCAGGTGAGTATTCAACTTCTAGTGACTTTGAGATTCCGGCTTTCCTGACTACTTGTGCTCTCCTGAGTAGATCCTTCTGTGTCCACGCCGTTCCCGAGCCGTCCTCCACCAAGCCTGCCAGCCCTAAGCCTGCACTGCATTTTTCTGACTTTTAGTTTTATTAATCGATATATTATTAAACCATAATCTACTCCTTGTTCTGCATCTGGGTCTGAACCTAAACCAAAACCTTACATATTCCATCCATCCATTATCTATGCATCTAATAATTATCAGTTTACTATAGACATCAGATTAAAAACTACTAAAAGTCCATATCCACTTCAGCATTTTAACGTGTCATGTGTCTGTGCCATAAACATTCTGTCAGATGTTTTTAACCCATTTTCTAACAATTGTACATTGACCTTTACAAATCCATATTTTAAACACAGTCTGTCTGGAAAACCCCAAAGACATCGAGGGCCATCACCACCCAATCAAACACCACATGAAAGAGTCTATAAAGGATATAAAACGTCTGTAATCACATCCAGGTTTCTGTGGGTACTGTTTAAAATGTAGTAATCACAGAGCAGTAACTTTATTGTTCTGAAATTCCTTGCTAGTTAACAAGGACAGTTTACAATAAAATATAAAGAGATGAGCTGCCATCAGCTCTTCTCCACACGTAAGACTTTATCTCATTCTTGGCTACATTCTTTCCTTCTTACTCTTCAGTCACCCCCAAATGCACAGGCGCCCAATGCGCAGCATATCTTTGTTTGTAACTCATGTCTGTCTGTTATCCATTTGCAATTTATGAGTCTATGTGCGTGTGTCTTGCCTGATGGCTCTTGCCTGCAGTATTATGTCCAGAACATTCCAAAGGAGTATTTTTAGCGCAAGGAAGTGGACCATGTGTGAATGATTTGAAAACTCATATGGTGGGTATGTGTGTTTGTGTTCTACCTGGACATATTCCAATGTGACCTCAAAGTTCTAACAAGAGATTTAGTCGATGTTGTTCAGTTTCATCACCTCACTTTAACATCAGCATTTAGACACCTGGTTTGAGACCAAGGGACTGCATTCCAATCTTTATCTCCATAAACACTGCACAGAGGTTGTGCGTGTGTGATATCTGGCAGGAGACTTTGCATGGTCTCGAATGCACTGCGTAAAACAGCTGCACTGATAAACAGCATACAGCTGTCAGTCAGATATTAACACATAGTATACATGTAGAGGTTGTATAAATCATGCAGGGCAGGCTTCAGGTAACATTTGGAATAGGTACAGTGGTTAATTTTACCTGTTTTTGCCTTATTACAGATTTTCTAAGTTTCAACAACTCCTAAACAACAGAAATAAAACATGCATTGGTTAATACTTGTGCTGGGACCATTTTGCCATAAGCCCACTGCTCCTACTTAAAATGTAAATCTGATGTACAGTTTCTTTATCTTTTTTTTTCTTCTTCCAAAAAAAGAAATTACTTAAACAAGAGGAAATAGTGCACATGTCAGCACATTTGGTGCTCTGACAACTTGCTTCCAATAGTAAGATGAATGATGCCAATCAATGTGGAACTGCAATGAAGCTTTACAGTACACAAACTATACCTCGTATTTCCACGTGACTCTTCATGGAGGTTCTAAAGAAATTGATTTAGCTTAAATTTGCATATATTGGTAAAGTGCTTTAATTATTATCTGTGGACTGATTTCTAATTACAAAGAAGCTATCTGACTGACAACAAATGCCATTCACTATCAAGGAGCAAACTACAAGCCTTTAATGCACTTATTTCAAACCTTAGGAAGTGAGATTTCATACTCCAAAGATGATTTCGACTGGATACCTTTAGATCAAATTTCCAGGTGTCGATGGAATACGGGACAGGAGGAGTATAGGAGCTTAGTATTTTTGCAGTTGCACTTCGGACTGTCAGTTAGGTAATTAATCAGCTGAAAAACAGAGTGCATAAACACTCCAGCTGTCAAATTCCCACATAGATGAAGAGATAAAATGTTTGCTTAGTCTGAACTTAGGCTGAATGGAAAAAGGTTTATGTTAAAAAAGAACAGACTTTCAAAAAAGTAACTCCAGAACCAAACAGGCTGTTGTGGATCTGTGGCTGAATCCAGCTCCTGATCCAGAGCTCAGCAGAGTCCGCAGCTGCTTTAGGTTATACCAGACCACACTTACTCTGAGCAGGGACCCATGTGGGGAAGGGCAGTTTGGGTTAAGCAGGGATATACACTGATCAGACACAACATTATAAACACTGACAGGTGACTGAATGGCAATAATCATCTCATGGAATGGAATGTTCTGCTGGGAAACCTTGTGTCCAGGCAGTCACGTGAATGTTTCTTGGACACGTACCATCCACTTAATAATTGTTGCAGACCAAGCTAAACCCCCGTTGGAAACACAACTTTTTGATGACAGTGGTCAAGCAGGACAATGTGCTCCACCACACCGTAAAAACTGTTCAGGAACGGCCTAAGAACCATACAAAAGAAACTCCCTAAATCCCCATTTGATTGAGCATTTATAACAGGCATCACCAAATGACCTCGGTCCGGATCTGGACCGCGTGATGGTCCTGTCCACGCCCGTGACCAATCTCTGATAGATTCACGAGAATAGATTTTCATGGAGCAATTTTTTCCGACGGTCGTGGCTATAGACAGCGAGCGCTGTTACTCCAGTTAATACATCAATAGCTCCATTCAGTCCAGCCAATCAAATCGTTTGGTTTCCCTGCACGGCCAGCGCACCACCACAGCTCGCTGCTGCTGCCACTTTGCGCTGCCTATACAGCAGAGCAAAGAGGAAGAGACAGTGGTGACAGCATAGCTTGCTCCAAAAGAAGGAAGGTTGATGAGGAAAACCACTGCTTTGAAGATGAGTGGATGGAGAAGTTTATGTTCATTCTTCTGTCAGGCAGTTCACAACCAGTGCGCCTCATAGGCTCTGAAAACGTGTCGTTCAAAGCTCTGTTTGCACTATTTTTCCTTAAAGAGACACTTTTTATGTCTTGTCTGAAGATGTTGACTTTTTATACTTGAAGTGTAGGCCTTCATTTTTTTTTTTAGGCTGGGACCTCTTTAATTTAAGAAAAAATAATAGAAAAATGTTTAGTCAATGCTCTGTATGCACTTGTTTTTTCCTAAAAGAGAAACCTTTGATTGATTGTTTTCTGAGGATGTTGTCTTTTTTACTTGAAGTGTAGGCCTTCAGCTCTTTAAGTTGGGACCTCTTTAACTTATGAGAAAAAATGGATATTTGGCTCTGTTTGCACTTTCATAAAATGTATTTTATTCTGAGGTTTTTGCTTTCTTTAATCTGAAATAAAGGACTTAAATTTATTTGCCTTGGACTACTTATATATATGGTAAAAGAGCTAGCTGTGCACCCAGTTAAACATATCCTGCACTGAAAATTGACAATAAGTATTGTTGAAACCATGAAAATGAGGCCATAGGGGAAGGCTATAAGACACAAACTGGACTTCAGTTCAGACCTTTTACTTGGAGGAAATTTTAATAACAGGACCTCAGTGACTTTTAATTGAATACCCCTGATTTATAGGATGCACTGGAACAAACCCCATCAACAGAGGCACCAAACTGCAACCCACAGAACCAAAACAATCTGTTGTCAATGTCCCAGTGCCAGACACCACAGGACCCACTCAGAGGCCCTGTGTCCATGCTCTGACACGCTCTTAGGCAAGTGGTTTTAATGTTGTGGCTGTGGGGTGTATAGAAGCACACCGAGTTGAAATATGATGTGTATGAAATGATTTACCTGCAGGGGGCCAGGCTTTGATGTAGCCAGTGCAATGCACTACAGAGTACTGAGCCTCTCCTTCTTTTGAGGGACCAAGACCGTTCCTGATCATCAAACACACACAGATGTAGCAGTTAGATACACAGACACAGGTATGGAAAAACTCAACAACAATACAGATGACGTATGTTACTTAATACTGCTGTTTTTATCTTTCAGTTCAAGTATGGGCTCTTACACTTAAAACTGCACTTTACATGCAGCATGTTCGGGTTATAATGCAAAATCCTATTTATTGTGTCAAATCCTTGTCTTTTTTTTACCTCAATGAATGAATTATTAAATGTATGCCCAAGTATCCCTCAAGATAAAGCTAATATAATATTAAGTTGGGGTCTGATCTGATTTCTGTTTGCTCTGATTGCTGTATGTAAAATATTATATAAAATGTTTTTACTGCAATGCAAGCAGTTGGCCTGGATGGAAATTTACAATTTAGAAAGAATAATGATCAGACTATTAGCAAGGGTTTGAAATTAAAAAAACTGTTTATCCCTCTTGTGGTTTTCACACTTGGCAGTAGAGGCTTGTAATGAATCCAGTAGCCCTGCTTAAATATCACATTTGGTTTTTATTGATAAAGACCTGAAAATCAAAGATAATCTTCTATTTGGATCATCGGTACAAAAATAACTCTCATACTTTGTCTGATTTCCAATACTACTATGTTTTTAAGAGACCAATAAAATTACAACGCACTGTAAACTGTATAAACAGAGCAGTTATTTTTTTAGGAACAGCACAGGTCTTTAAAAAGCTATGTTTTAAACTATTTGCACTACAGAGTCAATGTATAGTGCCTTTCATGCAGCCTGGATCACAGCCATAGTAGGAGAATAATGTCCTGTACCTGTATCTCTTCCTCATGTTAGACAGGCGGTTTAGGGAGATGTGATCCAAAGGAGCACTGCCGCACCTAAACACAATTACAACATAAAGACAACAGCAGTCATTACACCCCAGCAGTACATGATGTTGACAAGTATCCAGTAATCACAGCAATGTAATAAAGCGAGCAGATCCTTTTAAAAATGTACACTTTGGTACAATAGTACAATTAATCCAGTGACTTTGTGATATACTCAAATCAGACAACAAGTATGCAAGATAGAAACAAATTCCTATTTCTCAATATAAGAATAGCTGATGTGAAATTTGGAAAATGAAACTGATTAAAATCCTCCAGCTGTTCCAACATGCTGCAGCCAAAGTTCTGCTAAAAGCCGTCAAGAGAGATCATTACTGCCCTATGCTTGTGTCTCATGCAACCGGCCAAGGCAGATGGATGGCCACCCTGAGTCTAGTTCTGTCGGAGGTTTCTTCCTGTTAAAACATTGTTTCTTTCTTCCTACTGTTTTTATATAATATAATATTGTAGGGTCTTACTGTGTGAAGTGCACTGGCATGACTTAAGTTGTAAATGTGCTATACAAATAAAACTGAAATAAATTGAGTTCAATAGTGCGTGCATTCCATGCTATACTTAGGTCAAGTGCTGAAGTAGATAGTCAGTGAAAGCAAGAAGCAGAGAAGCAAAAAGTCACTATGCTTGTGGATCTTCATAAAGCATTTAGATGTTGCCATTTTTTTAGTCTACTATGTTTTGGGAGCTGTAAACAAGGTGGAGACCCTGCTTAAGCATATTTCAATAAAACATCTATTTAAAATAATTATTCTGACACAAGGTAAAGACCCATGGTAGTTTAAAAAAGTAGCTACCATGGTATGAAAGTGGTATCTGGAAGAAGAAATCTGCTGCTCTACATAACAAAGATAACATCACAGCCATCTATTAACAAACTTAACCACAAGATTACATCACACCATCCAGTTTTGGTTTCAACATGATCAAACTTCAGCATGTGTTTTTAAAAATGTTTTCGTAGGCATGGGATACCAACAATCCAAAAACTCTGGATTATTTATACTTGTTGCTGTTTTCAGTCTCTTTAAATGAAAACAGTTGGATTGCTCTCATGTGGCTGTTTTACCTGCTGCTTCTTACAGAACTGGTGCCCTATATTGTAGTCCAACCTAAACTGGACAATCTTAAAACATTTGTCTCAGATCAGGGTGCTTTAATACAATGTTGTTTAGAAGGAAAAAACAACACAAGTACAATAAATTTCCTGTCCCTGGACAGCAAAACATTAGAATTCCAAATCAGGATTCTTCTGATCCAGATGAAATTCTGTGGACACTGGGTGACAATGGCTGGTTAAGTAAAAAGGCCTTACACAAACAGTAGGAGGAAGCAGTTCAACACAAGACTGATGTGAGCTGTTTGGGGTATAGGATGCTCAAATTTCTTGAGTAACCACACTGCAAATGTTTGTGAAGGGCAGTGGGTCCTTTTTGTATCACAGTCAAAAAGACACCTGATTCCAGTCATCCCTGCTCAGTGTACAGATTGCACCCCGAATCAAACAGGTCACAGCCTTCAGTTGAGTTTTTTGAGGCTAACGGTAAATATGAAGTGAGTGTTTTTCTCTGGAAAGGGAAGTCTCGTGGCTGAACATTGCATAAGCGAGTCTGGATTTAATAATGGCTTCCCTGCAATGTTAGCATGCTGATCATGCCGTGTTCTTCTCAGCAATGTTTATGTATGTGTCACAGAAGGGGTTGCATTTCACTGTTTGCTTGCAGTCTCTTTCAGACTGTCCCAGCAGCATAATGTTTGAGTTATGCAGAGCCTGAGTAGCAACAGAAAAAAATGTCAGTCCAACAGATTCCTAACAACATAACACACTGTGGCTTTCGTGCAACTCTCACATCTTTGAGACAGATCCAGGGAAAACAAGACTAAAGGAGCTCATGATGACTCTACGCACTGGCACTAGCACAACCACAGAGAATGACAAAAATGTTTAAAAAGGTGAGCCATTTTGTTAAACTAAACATGAGATCTTACAAGCCCTTGAAATAGTCAAAGCTGATTTGGCATAGTTCATAGTCAATGAGTAAGGAAATTTGTGGGGTAAAGTGTGTCATATGCTGACGTGGAACAGGACAAAGAAAGAGACAAATTAAGCAGTGGGTTTGCAAAGGGTCTGAGGCTACAGAGTAGAGATACAGGGATATCCAACGGATGGCAACAATTATTAGAACATATGGAGCTGGCAAGCCTGCGAAGTCTAATTATATGTGAAGTATGGAAACATCAGTCACTTAGCCAAGAGCCTCAGGGGAGCCAAAATATTAATGCTATTACATCAAGCCATATGGCTTGAGGTTATGTGGTGTGAAATAGGTTATGGGTCCATGAACATCTCAATTTAAAAAGCAGGTCAAGTTGTACTTATAGCTGCACTTGTGCTTTTAATGTGTGGCATTAAGGAGGTGGTGTGTGCACTCTGTCACAGCTGTCTAGCTTCAAAGCCAATGTAATAAAACAAGAATTTTCCTGTCAAGCACATTTGAACTTTATCAACTCTAGCACGTTATGGGCAAAACACAGATACCTTTGAAAAATGTTCCATCAAAAGACAATGAAATTCTGCATCTGCCACATTAACCCCTCAACATGTAGCTTCTTACTCTTAGTGCAGTCGTTATATGTGACCTTAAACTATACTGACACACATAGCCCTAAGGCACAATCAGCCCATGTCTGTTTGTTGAGTATGAAGCTGTATTGTTGGGTATCAGTATCTTTATAACCAGCGGTTTGACTGGGCTGGAGCTTAGAAGAATGGAGCTTCCCCTTCTACTATCAAAATTGTGCAGCATCTGAGCTCAACTCCATGTTCTTCAGTATTTTAGCATTGCTAACTTTAACACTGATTCAAGCTGAATGTAGAGCGCCACCTTCCTTTTTTTTGGTTGAGACATTACGCTTTCAAACGATGTATAACTGGGGAAGATTCATTTAAAATATAGCTGAACCATTTTCACTTCAGGTAATGAAGGTTAATGGGTGAAATGCAGTGACTCTAAAAGTCGGGGAAAAAAATGTATTAAAAAAAATCAACAGTAGCAACTCTTTCCAGAAACAAAGCAACTCTTACCCTCGACAATTACCATCCACAGAACACAATGTGTACAGTTACTCTGGAACAAATTCCTGCTTAAGTAGTAGTCCCTGTATCAACAGTGTGAAGTCTGATATGTGGGCACTGACCTTACTGGACAAGGAATCCCAATCTAACAGACGCACTCACAAAGCTGAAAATTCATATCGGCTTTTATTGTATTGCTAAAGTCAGCCACATTAAAACCACTGGCAGGTGAAGCGAATAACATTGATTATCTCGTGAACAAGCGGACAACTGTAAGGATCTGGACAACTCTGACAAGGGCGAAGCTTTGATTTCTGAGTGACTGGTTTAGAGCACCTCCAAAATGGCAAGTCCTGTGTGGTATGCAGTGGTTAGTACCCACGAAAGTGGTCAAAGGAATTATAACCAGTGAACTGAGAACAGGGCCATGGACACCCAGAACTGTGGAGAACCAAGGCTGGCTGGTGTGGTTCAATCCAAGAGTAGACTTACTGTAGCAAAAACTGCTGAAAACCTTAATGCTGCTCTGATGGAGAGGTGTCAGAACTTACAGTGCATAGCAGCTTGCTGCTATAAGGCTAAGTAGCCTGACTGGTTTAAAGTGCTCATGTTGACCCTGTCCACTAACAAAAGCAGGGAGAGGCAGAGTGATGCTCTAGGCAATGCTCCAGGTAAGGTGACCTTGAGTCCCAGCATAAATGCTGAATTATTTTAAACGCAGCACCTAAACATTGTTGCTAACCACGCACACCCCCTCATGGCAGCAGTATTCCATCATGGCAGTGGCCTCTTTCAGCAGCAAACATTTTTCAGAGAATGGGGAGGAACATAAACAGTTCAAGGTGTTGACTCAACCTCTAAATTTCCCAGATCTAAATCTGATCAAGCATCTGTGGGAAGTGTTGGGAAAACAAGTCTGGTCCATTGAGGCCTGACCTCACAAGTTCTATGACTTAAAAGAATCTGCTTGGTACCACAGGACACCTTCAGAGCTCTGTGTAGACCATGTGTTGATGGGTCAGAGCTGTTTTGGTGGCATAAGGAGGACATCCACAATATCTAGTTTTATTGTTCTGGCTGATCGTTGTATATTTATATGATAAAATACTAATGAGAACTTTTGTGTCTCTTGTTTTGATTTTTATTTTATTGTTCAACCCTACTTTTCACATCTGTCAGCCTAAACACCACACTCAGTCGCATATGTAACACTATTGCAAAAGCACCTGAGGAGCTAATTAGTAACAGCTCAGCAGCACTCCTGATTGTTCTGTGCAGGCAGTAGCTAAAGCAGAGAAATTTGCTATTTATGTCTTTGTAAAAGTCTGATGGCTGTCACTCTGTAAACAACATTCTGGTGCCTGCTTGTCGCATAATATGAAGCCTTGCCTTGAGCCACTGTGTACCACATTTTCTTGCTTACATGTCAGCTGATTCCCATGCGGTGTTACAAAGCAGAGGTGACCTTACATCACAGGCTCCATTTTTTTACAACATGCTTTCTTTTATTCACATCTAATTCATTCTGATACCAAGTCATTTTTTAAATATACTACCACTGCAGTGATTCATAAAAAGTAGTGTTGAAAAATCTCTATAGATTACTCATAGTTAAGTATACTAAGCTCCGTGAATTTTAAGGCATCTGGCAAACGAAATTGATGAAGTTCTGATCAGTGGAACATTAAATGTGTGACTACACAAATATGGCATATGCATAGCTAAACATGTACAGGTTTCTTGTGGAAGAAATCTTACTTTTAGGGTAAACTATGAACAGTAATATTATGAATTTAGGTTTTTAAAATATAGCACTTGGAGCTTCAGTAACAAAAAATAATGTAATAACTGTCAGGTTAGTTCTGGAGGGACAGGACAGAAGACACACATACACACACACACACTTCGTCTCACAGTCACACACACCTCATGCGGCAGATAAAGGAGCGTCGGGAGCCCATACACATCCTCATGGAGGACTGCTGTCCCTCCTTCTTCACTGTTCCTGTCTTCAGGTCCAGAATCCGCCCTGTTAAAACACAAGCAGAACAAATTAATAGGGCAGCACAAGAACAGGACATCATCAAATACCAAGTTACAGCCTGTATGGATCAAAACTAAAGCTCTAGTAAACTGGTTTAACTGGTGTAATGTTGCCTATGTTGCTGCTACAGATACTTAGGATTATCAAATCAAAATCAAATCAAATCAGGTTTATTGTCATTTTGCTGTACAGACACAGTAGTACAGACAAGATGAGAGAGCGTTTCTTCAGGATTATTTAATCAGCAAGTTTTGCAGAATGCACGTCTGGGATAAGACACTAAACGTTCGCTGTCGCTGTCTCCTGATGGGGCTGCAGCATCCATGCGCGCCACCAATTGCTGAAGACGGTGAACCTCTTCAGATCCTGGTAGGTCTTCAGGGACACAAAGACACACACGATGGTGTGACAATGGTGAAGCCGCAGATGCTGCCCAGAGCTAGCTGTCTGTCTGTCTGTCTGTCTGTTCTGAATAATGTCGTCCCCTCCAGCTGTATGTCCGTCTGGGATGTTGTCATGGAGCCATGGTTCTGTTAAAGCAAACACACAGCAGTCTTTCCACTCTCTGCGGGTTTCTCTCAGCAAACGTAGCTCGTCCAGCTTGTTGTCGAGGGGGCGGACATTGGAGAGTAGGAGCGATGGTCCTGCTGGTCTGGAGGGGTTAGCATGAATCCTGGCTCTCTTCCTCCTCCTTTGTTTACGTTTGTACCGTTTGCGCTTCCTTCTCTCTCGGGTAACTGCCGGCGTAGTCTCTGATCGGACTCTGTGTTTGTGTAGTATGTCTAAATCACAGCTGATCGCCACAATTTAGTAATTAGTAAAATAAGTTTATATGTAGGGTCGGCCTGAACTGAACAATTGGTTTAGAGACAGGCCTGAACTGAACTTCCCTGTGCTAGGGTTAGATTCTAGTGAGGCTTGGGTTAGGGCTTCAGAAAAACAACTGGGAATAGGCTAGGGTTAGGGCCAGATTAGGGTTAGGGTCTGGAATCGAGGCTAGGGTTAGGGCTAGGTAAGGGATAGGGCTAGAGGTCAAAGGACAGGGCTTAGGTTTAGGGCCAGATAAGGCTTTGGGTAGGGTTAGGGCCAGATTATGGGGCTCAGGAATGGGTTATTTCCAATGGCTTTACAGAGTTTCGAACGGAAAAGTGAGTCCCAGGCAGCTGGATCCCAGTGAGAGGAGGCACAGGCCGGATTAGTTTATATGTTGGTATTATAAGTACAGATATAGATATTTATATATAGATTAGTAAAACAAAATAAAAGTCCTGAAAATTCTATTTATTTCAATTAAAAATAACTTAATTTCTAGCCTTCTGGTTGTGCCAGGATGATATTTATGCATCTTTGCAGTAGTGAGCTGGCACAGCAACAAAGGCCATCAGAATCACAGACTTATGTTTTAATATTTTCCCATTAATCTTTTTACATTATTCCCAATAGTCTATTCTCTTCATTTCATAGTGTCTCTGGGCTGTGGTGCTTCCAGCAGCGTATGTTTGAATTCGAGCTTTTATCCAATCATATTTCCGCCATCATGTATTGCCAGGGCCTAAGAAATTCTAAGGCCTTCAGAGTCAAAAGTGCAGGCGTCTGTAGCTTAAAATACATCACAAAGAAACTGTTGCTTTAACCAATTAGATTCTGAGTTGGTGGTCCCAGGGCCATCTGGCAGGCTTATGATCATGTCAACACTTTCACGTCCTCTGACTGGATGGACAGAGAGCTTAGCCAAAGTTGGCGATTCCTGTTTGTAGCGACCTGCATAAGGTAAAACTATGACAAAAATATTATTAGCTGTTTTTTTTTAACCCACAATGGCTGACAGAGGAGAAGATATTGATTTGGTTGCAGATATACTTAGAAAGTCATTTTCAAGGCAGACTTTTCAAGAAAAGGTGGACATTATGAGGAGAGACCAGCCAACCGTGAAGCTAGCAAGCCTGTCCTGGCCGGGAAAAGACCCAGCTTTCAGCATTAGCCTCCATGGTGTTAGAAAAGGACTATATTGTTGGAACTGAAACACATGGATTGTCTGCTCAGCAGAGTGACTGAACTCTTCATGAGGAAAGAAAAGAGGGTGGATTTTGTGTTCAAATAATCACAGGTTAAGGTGAGTAAAATGAATTATATTGACATTTATATACGTATTTGTCATTTTATTGGGCTAATATTGATGCTAGATATGATGCAAATGGTGCTGCTGTGGCTGCAGTGAAAGGAGACTTGTTGAATTGTTTTAACTGGGTTTCTTGCTTTAGTAATGGCATTCACTCTCGCTACATGAGATACTTGTCTGCAATGCAACGTCCAGTTATATCGCCTTTCTATATAATATTGATGGTTTCTATAGCCATGGCATCATAATGATCAAATTAAGAGGTAGTTTGATTAAGGTAGGACGCCACTGAAGGCCGCGGAGTACAATGCATGGCCCGAACCCGAACGCTAAGGCAATATTTGACTGCAGATTGACTTATAAAGACAGTAAAAGAGTCTGTTGCTCAGACAAGGAAAAGAAGGAAAGAAGAGGAAGAAAAACGGGGAAAAGACAGAGGTACAATAATGTCAATGTGATGGAATTAATTAGTTAATGGATCGTAGTTACTGTTGTTGAATCTTGAATACATGCATACAGTTTCTGTGCTATTGTGTGAAAATGAAGAGTGAACTTCACTGTGATGCTACGGGGCGCCAACTACAATCCTGCCTAGGGCACCAAATTGGTGTGGGCCGGCCCTGATCATATCCACCATGTAAAAGTACTTTATTTAAACTGCAGTAAAATGTCATTACGGGTCCAATTTATTTATTACCATCAAACTAATATTGTAGACTATGTGTCTAAGTTCACTGTAATTTCCTCAACCAATTCTATTTACTGGCAGTGAGACACGGATGAAAGAAAAAAAAGTACTGTGAAGACGCAACACGACAGGTGATCACTAAACTGCAACGTTATTCCAACTTAAAAGAGGTCTCACTACCATAGGGAGCCTCGAATAACCCTCAAAGTCTTTGTTTGGTGTTCAGTTTAAAAAAAAATTAAACATTGTTGTCAGAAGTTGCAACAGGAAAATAAGATAAATTACTCTGAGACTAACTGAACTATTGTGAAATACACACATTTTACCAAAGCACCCAGAGGAACTCCCTCAATTATCCCTGAAGATCCTTGAGCAGAGCAGCTTCGTGTAAGAAAAGGGCTGAAGTACAATTGAGCTTGTACAGCATACACAAGAAAAGCACATATTTATATACTATCTCTAGCCATACAATGCATAACATATAATGTCTTTTTTTTTGTTTCAACCCCTAGTACTGCACTGCAGTCAGTCAAATGTTGACAAGCAGCAGCATCAACAGGTAAGCAGTCATGTCTGCGTTATGTTGCACAAAGAACTGGTGGCAAGCCTGGGCCACAACAACTTAAACACACCAAACAAGTGCCACAGTGTTGCCCTCCTTCAACTTAAGTTTGCTGTAGAAGCAACTAAACAAACATTCACTGTCACTGTCGCTGTCACTGTGAATGTCAGCTGCAAAACATAGCTGCAAATATCAACACCACGAACACAATTTCTGTCCAAGACTTGTAAGCTACAGATTAGCTGTTGAATATGTGTCCCTTTCCCTGCATGCAACAAGCAACACAAGCAAATAAACAAGACTTCAACTCACATGGGTACCAGTAACAATGACATGTCCTGCTGCTATAGTGTAAGACAGTGTGTGAGACTTATGGCAGGAGTGGAGGTCACCCCGCAATCCATTCATTCTTCTACACTTATTGTGTAGTAAGACACACACTGTCTGTCCCTCCATTTTCTGAAACAAACTGTGGATGTTTCACCATCTGTTTATCCCCCACTGGTGTTTGCTTATTTTGAAAGCAGTACAAAAGCTCTAAGGAGGACAGATAGCTTGAAAGACTCTGCTAGCATTCATCCATCTTTCCCCATATCACATACCAGAGACTGTGGGAGACTGTACTACCATAAGGCATGAGACAGAGAATCTTCTAATCTTGAGCTCTGAAGTAATTTCATGCATTATTCATACATAGCAACACTTAGGTGCACACAACCATGTCGCTCCATTCAAACATTTGTTACATACATCAAAAGAAACGAAGACCAGACTTGTTTTATTAATGATTGATACTGGTTTCATACTGCCAAGATCAACAACGTTATTAACATTCTAAACTCAGCAGGTTTATAGATGCTCCTCTCTAGCTCAACATTTTTAGAAATACACTGATCTGCTTGCTTTCTGAGAGCGAGATGTGAAGACAGATAGTGCAGAGCTGGAGTCAGTAAATGGACAGCCGACCTCAGCATAACGACAGGGAGCTGAACAAAAGAAGAAGTCTGGCTACTAACAACGTCTAAAAATACATCTACAAACACCTCTTTGTTCATTAAATAACATATTGTATCTTGTTGTTTAGCCTGTAGAAAAAAATCAGCATCAATGTTGTTTTTTGAGGTGGTTTGTGATGGAACCATTTCTTGTTCAACACCAGCCCAATGCAGAGCCTGTGTGCAGCTTCCTTTACTCATAGTACTGTAACGTTTTTTTAAAGACTCCCAGAACGGGAAGGGGAGAGAGAGCCTACAAAACATGTTGGTTTTGTTTCAGTTAATGAAACCGGTGGACTTCTAAGGCTGATATAGCAGGCACTTCTGCTTGTGTGCGTGTTTTCATCCATAACACATAACACTGATGGCTGCTTAGTGTGGTTCAAATGGACAGACTTACAGACAGACACAAACTCAGTGGGGTCACTGAGATATTGTAGAGTCCACAGACTACCATAAAGAGAGATTCAACATGACAATGGTGCCCTCTAGTGAGCACTATGAGTATGTCAGTTGTGTTTACAATTTAAGTGTTGCTGTTGCATTCGGAGCCTTTTAACAAAATACTGTGCAGTGACAGTTATCTTGTGACACAACACAGGTACAAGATGTGAAGGAGTACATAAAACATAAGAGACATAACTTAATTGGAAGAACAGAATAGAATAGAATGCCTTAATTGTCACTATACACATGAACAATGAGATTAAGAGCAGCTCCTTCAATGCAACATAGAATAAAGAACAAAATAAAGAGCAGAAAGTAAAATACAAGAGATTTCAATATAAAATAAGATAAGTTATATATACAGTATAAGTTATAAGAAGGAAAAAGTTCTAATGTCTGCCTAAGCCTGATGTGGCCGTCACCTGAGTTTATATTAGTTAAATTAGTCCTTCCTTTCTGAAATGTCACGACATTGTGTTGATAAAACTTCTTTCACTCATTTATAAAATGAATGCATCATTTTTTTAACGATATTTTATACTGTGAAATATTATTGGTTTTAGTGGAAAAAAGCAGTTGAAATACTTCTTCTACTACTAATACCAACATTGACTCAGAGAAAAGGTGAACATAACGTAAGACTGAGTTTGTCCACAGCCCCCGAATCACTAAATCCTGCTGCTCTGTGTTCTGAAAGGGAAATTGAAATTTTGATCGACAGTTCAGATCTATCCATTATCTACACACCGCTTAATCCTCACTGGGGTTGCAGGGGGGCTGGAGTCTATCCCAGCCAACTTAGGGTGAAGGCAGGGGACACCCTGGACAGGTCGCCAGTCTATCACAGGGCTACACTTAGAGACAGACAACCAAGAACGTCCGTTCAGATGATGCTCTGAATTTCAGACTGAACTTCTGAACACAGCCACAGTTAAACAAAGTGCTGGAGAACGCTTACTTTAGGTCATTAACCCATGTTGGTATGATTTAAATAACTCTGTGCTAGGGTTGCTAACGGACATAACGTATCTTTTAGGGAGGGATAAACTGTGAGCTCAGCAGTCAAACTGTACATTTCTCAGTATGTGATGAACTTTTGCTGAATGCTTCGACAGACCAATGTTATTTCTGCTCTGACAGACCTGCTACTCTTTTGGCAACAAACATTTTCTGCACCAACTGTAATGAAATACAATTATACTTTACAACATTTACTTCTCTCCCCCTCCTCACTGCTGTGCCCCTCAGACACCAGGTGCCAGGTGAGCCTGTAGCTCCGACAGACAGAACTCTGTTTAGCATTTGGAAAGCGAGAACTTATGGTAACGTGAAAAACGTGCAAAATTACGTTCTTCTCACTTTCTAAAGTACTATTCGCTAAACCATTAACGCCAGAGCTTATCAATGTCCGGTATTTATACATTTCGCCCCAGGGCTTGTGTAATATTGATGCTTGGTACCCATCCCCCACAGACAGAGTTAAGAGCGGTGAAAACATGAATATGTATATGAAGAAAAGTTGCCAGGATTACGCTACTCTACTAAATATGACGGACATTGTGGGGGGAAGATAGGGACAAGACAAGCAGACTGTGGTCTATCCTAGGGGAGAACAATATGACCACTAGGCCAGAGGTTAAAGTGTCTGTGCTAAAACGTCTCTGCCTTCATCTCCAATAATGCAACATGTTCTAGGTGACATCTTCAGGGCTCTTCAGGTTCTCCAAAATCCCTTCTTACAACTACTGATGTTGAAGTGTAAATGTCAGAGGTTCTTACTAAAATTCATCTGTACATCAAGAAATCCTTTCTTCAGTTATATCTGACTTTAGTTTAAAGTGTCAGAACAGGGCTAAATGCAGACACAGGAGGCAGACAGGCAGGTGAGGGAAAAAAAAGAAAACCTTTAAAAAATGTATTGAAGCTGATAGTCCAAAACCAAGTCCAACAAAAGTAGTCCAAGAACAATCAAGGAGAAATCCAAAAGCAGAACCATGCACAAGTGAGGAGACTAAGGAAAACAGGGAGGAACAAAGGCTACAGAGACATGCAGACTGGAACTCAGGTAGGTAAACAACAGGTTAACAGGCAAGGATCACAGGCACATAACAGGAGGTGAGCAACTGAGGAAGACGCAAGACTGTATACACACAGAACTAATGAGGAAACAAGACAGAGGTGAAACTAACGAAGGTGGAGCACACAATCAAATAAGGTGGAAAACAGAAACTCCACTACAACTAAACAAGGACCATGACAATATCTCGAGTTTTGACTTAGATTTTTAGCAGGTGCAACAAGGTCTAACTGATATTCATAAGCTGAAGGGTAAGACTGTTAAATGTCAGAAGAATAGAGATCACAGAGTGCCCCAGTAGCCTAGCTAGTAAACCATGTGCAATGGGTTCAATTCCAGGCCAGGCCTCTTGCACACATGTAGAAATGGGTTTTGATTATCTATTATAAAACTGACCGTAATAATCTTTACAAAGAGAGCAAAACTGTTTTATTAATCTTTTTTGCTACGCGCACCTAAGAAACAGGAGGACAGAAGGAGATTTTTGTAACTGAACCAGCTCTCTGTAGAGATTGTGCTTCACTAACTGAATAGTGGTCTTGTCAGATATGAATTCTTGCAATTGTTAGAATAAAAACTTGTCAAATGTCAAAATGGTTTGGTATTGTTTTCAAAAGTGAGAGCAATGGCAGTCTAAATGGCAGTGCTTATATGTGACAGGTGGTTATAAAGACCCTCTGCTTCTATAATACCTTTTGTCTCCTGACCAGGTCGTTATTGAAAATGAGAACCAATTCTCAAGTAACTTACCTGGTACAATAAAGGTTAAATAAAAAAAGACTCAATTAAAACATTTTCATCTGAAAGAATTCTTAGATCTTTACCTGTCATTGAGTTTTCTGTAGTGCTAAGCTGTTCTCTCAGCTTGTCCACATCGTCGGGGTGAACCTGTTCGTACAGAGTGCTGCCGAACCACTCTGACTGTGGGTGGTTCAGCACCGGTGTCACAGAGTCTGACACATAGATGACCCGGCCCGTCTCTGCAGCAACCACAAACAAAAAGCCATCCGCTGCCTCCAGGATCAGGTGCTTCAGTTCCTACATGGAGGAGAAAGGTATGAGCATGTAGACATAAAGTCAGAAACATAAAAACACATACAACAACCCATACACACATGTACAACCAGGAGACATAGAAATTAAATACACATTAAAAGCGTGCTCAGTATAAATTAAGAGGCAACTCAAGTCTTTTAATAATTAGCAGTGTGCCTCAGCCCTTGCCTGTCTCCCTCTTCTTCTCCCTCTCTCTTGTCCTCTCACTCGGCCTTGCTTCCCCTCACTCTCTCCCTCTGTCTTCCCAGCCCTGCAAGCAGCCTATTTCTATTTCACCTATTTATGTATTAGGTTTGGTTAGTCTGTTTTGTCTCCCTTTGCCCAGTTATCTCAGCTTGTGTTTGTAATTTCCCCACATACTTGTATTGATCTGCCCTTTTGTTAGTTTTGATAACATTTTCTCTTTGAGTTTGAATTTGTTAGGTAGCCAGCCTGGTTATTTGATTATTTCCACTCTGTTGTTAAATTTTGTTTGTATTTGATAAGAAACTTCTGTTCTCTGGTCCCTGGACCCCCTGTGACAGAATTCCACAAGTTAATTTGCCATAATGAAAAGTCTGGCATGCTGAAAGAGCACAAAAAGCAGATACTAAGCAATAGTTTGCATGTAACAGTTACACACTGGCTATGGCATTCTGTCTATGTAAAAAGGAAAAAAATCACAACATCAGGCTTGATTTGTCTCAGGGTGTCTCTCAAGTCACTCCCTAGATTTCAAACTCACCAACATGTTTTATAAAAACCTGGATCGTATGGGACAATAAGAGCTGGCTTGGACAGGATAAGGCCTGTTTTCTGATTATTTTTGAAAAGATCACTGTCCTTTTGTGTCTCTACTTTTTCTCTTTACTTACTGTGTAATAAAACAATTCTAACTCTAGCACTACTTTCACTGTATACTTATATTTTGATATAGTTCACTGTATACTTTCTTCTGCACATTTCTACATTCTTTGTCTACTTTTGAAAGCTTTTTTTTCCTTGGGTTTATCTCTTTTTCAACTGCCGAAATTTCTAAGACTTGAATGGGAGCAACTGTACCCAAAGCAATTTCCTGTCGGATCTGTAAAGTATTTCTGATTTTTGTGTGTCATGTGTCACCTGTTTTGACTCCCTAGTCATACAGCTTTTGTTCTTTGTCAGTTTATCGAGTTTGACCTATTTGCCTGCCTCATGTTCACCTGTCTTGTGTGTTTCCAGACTGACTTCTTCCTTGTGTTCATCAGGCTTGTGTTTTTATTTTTTAACTTGGTTTTCTTTGGTTTAGTTACTTTAGTTATCCCTTGAACTTTTAGTTTAGATTTCCTGTTAGTTTGCTGAACTTTCAGTCCTCATGCTCCCTGTCTTTGTTAACTCTGTTAGGTTTTCAGAAGTTTTCTGTCCCTACTTTTACCCGCCTGTCTGTCTACACATGGGTCCTTACCTGAACACTCCCTGACACTATCAAAGCATTTTATTCTATTCCACCAGACAAACAGAATGGTTTAGTGCACTGCTGATGATTCTCTTTTATAAGTGATTCAAGCCAGCATTACACCATTATAAATACTTCTTGGTAATTTCAAAACAGAGGGAAGATATGTTAATTGTAATAGACAAGCTGATTTTGTCATTTCTAATAAATAACACAACCACCTTAAGAGGCATTACTCACATCAATCATATTGTGATGATATTTTGTGACTAATTATTTTTCTTCAAGACTCTAGACTTGCTTATTTCATTAGTTTCGGTTTCAGAGGCTCACTGCAAGTTGTTTGAACATATATTTATTTGCCATTAAGAAATTAATTAAAAGCCATTCAAGCTACTCTCTAGATTAGCCTCTTAACATTCACCAGCTGAGAGGAAATTCTGCCAAATTGTTCAAGGCATAGGCCCATTCTGAATCACTTAAAAGCATAAAACCTTATAATTAAACAGTGTCAACCAGAAGAGTGCATACATAGCATCACAGTACTTTCTCACTTTTAATGTCCTCTATATGGGCATATACTAAGCTATTTTTACTATAAGACTCTAGCAAGCAAACTGCTGGGAAAAACCCTGTATTGAGCCAATGGCCCTGATTCTGTCACACTTTAGTTGTGCAGCAACAGTTTCACCAGAATAGCAGCACCCTCAAACAAATCACAACATTCTTGTTGATCACTGCCAACACTGCTGCAATCCCATCTATGATTGAACTCTTTGACAGTACAATACCTGTTCAGTGAGAAAGGAGGGCTTATAGGCTCCGTCAGTGGATGTGTTGCCAGTGCCTCTCATGGATTTCATATGGGAGACAGCCATGCGCAGGATGGTCAGCTTATCAGGTTTTCGGGCCAGGGCACTGCAGGTAGGGACCATGTCTGACAGCTCAGTGATGTACTGGGTCATTTTGTTGCGTCGGCGTCTCTCAATCTCACTGTGGTTCTCTCTGAAACAGAAAAAAGAACAGTTCACACTTGGAAAACAGACTGGGAACCACAAATGAATCTCTTCTAGCTGGGTTCGCAGTTTCTTGAATGCAGCAGGTAACTCAGACAGAAGACTTATGCTGTAATGTGTTTTTTATGTTAGTCAATGTCTATCTGTCTATCCAACTTAAAAAAAAATACAAAGAAAGAAAATCTGTGTATTCCCATACTATGAAATGTTTACAGCTAAGAGCTCATATTTTGGCTTAATATTGGTGACTTTGACTCCCTCATTCACAAACTACTTATCAGTGGTACACTTAAGTGTTTTGCTATTGTTAAAAAATTGTCTAATGTGCCTATTTTTTGGACTTGGTGCCCATTAAAATGTTAAAAGAAGAAAAAAAAAAAAAAACAAGCGATAATGTTGCCAGTTATTTCTAGGGTGAGTGTCTTCCTGGCTCTAATTGTTGGTGTACGTCATGGAGTGTACAATTATGAGCAAAAGTTTACATACACTTGTAAAGACCATCATGGAAGTCTTAAATTTTCAATGACCCCTGTACTTCTTAATGTTGTCTGATCGAATGATTGAGTGGCACGGTGATACAGTGGTTAGCACTGTCACCTCACAGCTACAAGGTCCTGGGTTTGAATCTGGGCATGGGGTCTTTCTGTATGGAGTTTGTATGTTCTCCCTGTGCCTGTGTGCGTTCTCACCGGGTTCTCCAGCTTCCTCCCACAGTCCAAACACATGCTGAGGTTAATTGGTGATTCTAAATTCCCGTATCTGGCAATGTGATTGTGCTGGAGAACAGGCCTAGCTTCAGATGAAACAAAAATTTTGCTCTTTGGCCACAATGACCAGAAATATGGTTGAAGAAGAGAAGGTGAGGCTATTAACCCCAAGAACACCTTCAAGCTTGGTGGTGTTTTACAAGTAAATGGAACAATGAAAAAGATCAATGATTCCATTTTAGAAAATGAAGAGATGTAGGAGTAACCGGAAACTCACGACTGCCATGTATGTAAACTTTTGTTTATGACTGTCTTTACTTTGCATGTTTTCTTGGGCAGTGATGCCTCTGGCGATAAATCAAGTTTGTACTATTTCCTGGTTTAGTTGATGCAGACCTATCAGACTAAAGGATTTTCATCATATTTTCTTACTTTTAGGGCTTCCTCACCCACTTTGTATCAAGGCTTTAAAAACCAAAGTATTACCAAACCATCAGCATCTTTGTTTCCTCATTTATCCAGTGCAGCTCTTGGGACTGTTAAGATGGGGAGGGTTTTTTTCTGAGCCTGAGGATTATCTTATCCAGACATGTCACTTTTTCTTGTCTCTGACACTGGATATCAATACAACATCATCTGGTATGTTTAGAAAATTGTCTGTTGAAGAAATACTGGCATATGATTGATTACAAATAGAAAAATATCCTTCATTTATGAGTAACTGTCAAGCAATGACATCTGTATACCTGTACCAATACTGACGTAATATATTTGTATACAAACTAGGCCTGGGCATTAAAACAATGATTTATTGTATCTGCCCTTCTTTAAGCCTAAAAACACCCACAACCTCCACTTAAGCAACGCACTCCCATCAGCCTGGTCCGAGGGCAGACCAACTTGTTCGAAATACACACGGATGCCGGTGTGGGGTCCTCCCCCCGGTGCTGCTGTTGTGTTGACATTAAAATTATTACCTTGATAAATGGGTACAAGTGCCTAAATTCAAAATCAATGTTTTCTCCTGATCTTTATTAAAAATAGGCAATTCAACAACTAGCAATTTTATCAACTGCAATAAAACATTTTATTGTGATTCAGCTAAATTGCTCAGTCCTAATACAAACATTATCCAGATTTTTTTTGCCACTTGTGTTAGTAGTTCACTTTGTAAGGATCAGAACAAGTGCTCAGGTTGTACAGGTCTGTTGATCCCTGAGTCAATGGAAAATCCTCTGTGACCCTAGCTGGCTAGGCCTACCTGGCATATCTCTCCTTATCCCCACCAGGAATCTGATCATCATCATACCTACAGAAAAGAGGACACAGCATGTAACACAGTGTACACATACAGACGGAAAGTGTAGCATCTTTAGTATACATATTCAATTCACATGCAATGGTTATCATAAATTCAAAATGACTGCAGATGGTTAAAAATGTCATGGTAACATCATGGGCAAAACTGGATACAACAGTCTAGCAATAGCTGATGTACAGTTGTGGACAAAAGTTTACATACACGTGTAAAGACCATCCATATCATGGCTGTCTTGAGTTTCCAATGCTATCATTAGAAACTCAAGACTGTAAAGCTCTAGTTACGAAAAAACAATCACACATTTTGGTTCTTTCATAGATTTATGACAGGGTTTTGGTAAATATGACAAAATCTGCTGGGTCAAAAATATACATCCAGCAATGCTAATTCTTCGGTCAATTGTCCCTTGGCCATTTTCACCTCGACTAGGCGCTTTTGGTAACTGTCCATGAGCTTCTGGTTGTATGTTTGACCACTCCTCTAAATTTGTAAGCTTTCTGACACAGACTGGTTTCTTTATTAGAATCCACAAGTTTAACTTCTAAAAACTTAATTCTAGCCTGATTTAGCAATTTCTTTACCACTTTTGATGTTTGTTTGGGGTCAATGTCTTGTTGGAACACCCAACTGCGTCCAAACAAAACTTTCTGGAAAATGATGTTAAGATTTCCTGAAGAATGTGGAAGTAATCCTCCCTATTTATTATTACATTTACTTTGTGTAAAGGACCAGATCCACTGGCAAAAAACCGCCCCATAGCATAATACTGCTACCATCATGCTTGACTGTAGGTTTGGTGCTCTTGGGGTTAAAGGCCTCATCTTCTCTGCTCCAAACATATTTCTGGCCATTGTGGCCAAAAACCTCCATTGTTGTTTCATCTGACCACTGAACTTCCCTCCAGAAGGCCTTGTTTTTTGTCCATGTGACCAGCAGCAAACTTCAGTCGAGCATTAAGGTTCCACTTGACTGTGGACACTGACACCTGTGTCCCAGCAGTTTCTAATTCATTGCAGACCTGACTTTTGGTGATTCTAAGTTCATTCCTGACAATCTGTAGCTGTTTCGAAGTGGCTCCAAGTGACTTTTCGGTTCCAGTCAATGATTTGCCACTTCAGATTTTTGCTGAGCTGTAGTTTCCACTGTAGTGTTTGTGGTCTAATAGTCTAATAGACCAGAGCTCCAGACTGCGACCAAAACGGTCACATTTGCAACTTTTTTTTTTGAGAGTGTGCAAGGTCAAATTTCAGGCGGTCACATTGGTGTGAGTGCATGATGATCATTAAGCTGTATTAGTGTCGCTGTAACCAGCAGCTACTGCGTTCACTACAATGGTGAAAAGCAGTACTTTTACAACTTCGCTGTACTGTGGTATTTATGCTTAAATATGCGATGTTCTTGTGAAAAACAGAGCAGACCTGCATTCACATTTCTCACTCATAGAAAAGGCTGCATGTAAAACATAAAATAAAAAAATCACTTGTTACATTAAAATGCCCCTCATTTTTGGTTGCACACCTGTCTGAGTACACCACAGATACCAACAGCATCTACCGCAGCCTGCAATGTGGGGTGTTTCGGGAACATCGGTAAACTGTAGCATCTATCGATAAAAAAAACTGTTCAGTAAGTCATATGTTTTGCCTGTGACAAGGTGGGAGGTGCCACAAAAAGACAAAGTTGGTTGCACAGTTGCTACCAGTGAAAAAGTTGGTCTGGAGCCCTAATAGGACTATCAAACGGGCCCTGTTTAAATTGGTTCATAGAAACTAGCAGCTGTAGTTAATCATAATCACTCACAAGAAGCTAAGAGGTCAAGTCACTAAGAAACTTTTATTAACACAGCCTTCTACAAAAAAACCTTACAATTCAAGTTGCTTTTTTAATATTTTTGACTTAGCAGATTTTGAAATATTTCCAAAAGACCTATAATAAATATATGAAAGAACCAAAATTCATGATTGTTTTCTGTGACAAAGACACGTGCTTTAATGATCACATAATAGAACATTCAGAATCATAGAAGTCATTGGAAACTCAAGACTGCCATGACTAACAGTCTTTACAAGTGTATGTAAACTTTTGTTCACGACTGTAAATGGTGCAGTAATAAAGTATTCCACTCTATTGTAGGTATGGACAGACTACAAACTCTTTTTCTTACATTGCAAGTCATTAGATGTACTTTTAGGATTGTTTATATTGCTTACATTGACTCACAAAATAAACTGCTGACATCTTAGGGCAAGGTGACATAACTAGATTTGGTTAAGTGAGTAAGGCAGCTACAAGTTGGGTGGGGGCTGTAACACCAAATTGTAAAGTTTAGTTAATGTTGAATGTTAATGTTACTTGGATACTAAAACTTGACTGCTGAGCTACAGATAGAATCCAGTGTCACTGGAATAACTGGCATCCTGTTGATTTACCGGCTGGAGGAAGTCACACTGTGTCTGTCTCGGGAAGAGGCCTGTTATTTGTCACTCAACTTGTCCCTCTAAGATGTTTACTGGTGTTACAGCCTAAATAGTGTACCACATCCAACGCACCACCCCGGAAACAATATGAACTGGGTCACCTCCTCCTTCTTTTCCAGTTTAGTCCCAGTAGTCCCTAAAACCCCAGGCTATGGGAGACAGCAGCGAATGATCTATCTAGTAGCAATACAATAAATAGGAAGCTTTTATGCAGCCACATAAATCTCACATATAAGGTCATTGCCCATTAATAAGAGTGAAGTTCCTCGTGTGGTCAGCAGAGGGCAGCTCCTCCTCACAACTGTCACCACTCAATTTGGCAGATACAAATCAACTGCCATCTTGTCAGCTCAGAAATAACTTACTGTACATCCTATAGAAATACACACTACACAACATGAGAGGAAGAAAAGGGGAAAAAAAAGGTGAGATAAAATAAACATGAGAGGACAGTTAAGATGCAGTGACAGATTGTTGACAGACGTGTTGAATACGTAACAACAATGTATTTTTGATGGAGAGAAATCAAGTCATGAAGTGTCCACGTCAGTGTTACAACAGGGTACCTGCAGGGTTTTCAAACACAAACTTGGTATGATTTTTAGATGTTTTTAGTGCTTCTTGGATTTAAAAAAAAAAAAAAAATGCATGTAACTGCAACTTTTGTTCCGGTAAGTACATACATGTTGTACACCTTAAGATCAATTTGAGAAAGTGCAGAAAAACACAATCCACTACTTTTTATGTTTTTTTTTTTGTTTTTTTTTAAATAATTCCAATTTATTGTACCCAAAGATACCCTAAAACAGGAAGTGTGTGATCTTTATGAATGAGTCTGAAAACATTTTTGACAGGACTGGTGCTGTCTGTTTTAGGTGTTCTCACCTTGAAAATTTGCTCGGTCCCTCTCCATCTTCATCATCAAAGTCCATTCTAAGAATCAAAGACAAGAAACACAGTTAGTACGTCTATTACACTGGGCTGGTAACACTTACTTGTGACTAAACTCTATGTATTTTATTTTTTTTTTTAAATATTTCAAATATGTATATTCATTATCTATATATCTCTTTTTCTTCTTTAGGATCGCGGGGGAGCTGGAGTCTATCCCAGCAGACTCAGGGTGAAGGCAGGTTCACCTGGACGGGTAACCAGTTTATCACAGGGTCACACAGAGAGACAGACAACCAAGCACACTCACATTCACACCTACGGACAATTTAGAATCACCAGCTAACCTCAGCATGTGTTTGGACTGTGGGAGGAAGCCAGAGGACACCGTGAGAACCCACACGGGCACAGGGAGAACATACAAACTCCCCTCGGAAAGAGACCAAGATTCAAACCCAGGACTTTGTAGCTGTGAGGCGACAGTACTGACCACCGTGCTGCCCTCAAATATGTGTATTTACAGTAATAACTTTAAACAGCAGTAGACAGCAGACATCAGTTTGGTGTCAGTTCTTATTCTCAGATAAAAAAGAGACAGTACAGTTGTACCTTAATCCTCCAGATCAGTTCATATCTATTTTGAAGCTTTCTTTGTTTTATTTTCCCCCAATTACACAGTTCACATATTTTCTTTCTCATTTCCTCTGACAATTTTCCTCTTTTCTTTCTCTAGTCCCTGTTCAGTGTGGTGCCTGCAAGCCATTTGTTGAAGATCTTTGCAAAACAAACAAAAATGTAGCAACAACTCAATTTGTGTGTTTTTCATTGTTGTGCTAACATGAAAAATATTACTCAGAGTATAGTGACTAAATTCAAATGTAACTTTTTTTTTGCAGATAAGTATGTCATTAAAAATTAGCAGCAATTACCAATTGTAATTTAGCGCGATCAATGTGACAGCTCTGTTGCCCAGCCCTTACTGCACCACTTTTCAGTCAGAATGGAACGTCAAATCAACACTTGATGATTTAGGAATTTAATGATTTTATATTTTTAACGTCCCAACTATGTAACAGTCACATTATATGTACGTCTTAGACATCTACAACAGTACCCAATCTTACAGCATGTTGTTTTTCAGTACAAACTACCATAACTATCTCTCAGCAAACAGCAAAGTGTGTAGTGCAGCCTGACAGCAGGACTCAACAGCGACAGCCAGCTCTGTTGTGCTGGAGCTGTTTTGACTAATAACCTAATGACGGCTTACTATGCATGTCCAAGTTACTTTATTTGGTGTCACTGTGCAATCACTGCGCTGTGGAATTATTTGCATCAAAACCTTCCATATGTAACAGACCTGCAAAGTTTGAAATAATGTAGTGCAGCTAGCTGATAATTGTTAGCTTTTACTGTGCATATTTCTGAGATTTTATTATATGTATTTAATTCTGTGTTGGTTTAAGCTACTGGATTCCTCTGGCATCAATGAAGTATCAATGAAGTGTCCGAATAGCAATTACTCTGGATATTTGGGACCATTTAATGACGCCTATCCAAATATTCGGTCTGACGGGGGGGGGAACGCACAGGCGGTACGTGGCTGCGAATGTTCTGTTTCCATCATCTGCGAATATTCCGATATCCAAATTGCCATCTGGATACCACCACAATGACCGAATATTCAGATATTCGGGTCCAGCCCTAATACAAACCAAGCATTTCATCTTCACATAAGATCAACACCATCTTTTCCAAGTAACTGTTCAAGTCAAGATTCAGGAGGTTAATTGGCATGTGCACAGAAACTAGGCAGTTACACTGTACCATGAAATTCTTATTTTGCTGATCCTCCTTAACCAAATGACACAATGTATAAAAGTGTATAAAAACTAAACAATTACTAAATAAATAAGCAGACTTAACCTGCAGCAATGGTCACAAAGTGCACTGTGCATTTGTAAAGCAGGTTTGGATAAAGGGACTATTGCAGTGACAAAGTGAATGACAGTATTATAAAGTGATTACAGGAGGTGTTGACTAACGAGCAGCCATAGTTCCATAACTCACACAGGATGAAAAAAACAAAGAAATGATTTAGTTCACGCACATGCCACCATCTCTTGTGAATATTTAAAATACAATTAAGCTTGAATTCTTGCCATATGTACATGCGGTGGATCAGTAACATTTCTCCTGTACCCTTGACCATATTTTGACTGCATGTTTTTGATTTTGTAATTCCAAGTGATAGCCGTTTCTAATTTAGTGACCAAATATAGAAAATAGTCAGCTTATCAGCAGAGGAAAATAACTTTTTAGACTTCTGGAGACGACACTGCATTAGTTCCAGTTTCAGTTGGACATGTAATTATTTTAAACATAAAAATACATTAGTCTGTGTAATGATGTCTTATTTCATTCTATCACTATGCCTGTCTGCAGTCTGTTAGAAACCTGGGAGTGAAATCAGAGTCCTGGAGAAGAAATTTTCTTTGGGTTTCATTGGTCCCTACTCTGATGACAGAAACCAGATTTTTCATGAATTTAAAAAAAAAAACAGTTCTCCGAAGAACAGATAGCAAGAGTAAAAGACAGTAACTCAATTAGCAAGAAAACGTTATATACAAGATTATACACATAAACATACACATCTCATAGACACTGTGTTTAAAGAGACAGAGACAATTGCTGTGTGTCTTTTTGTTTTGGGATATTTTTAAAACCTAGCTGAAACACAAACAAGTAAACAATGGAAAATACACAAATCATTCCTATTCATGTTTACTTGTCACACTGCCTATGCCGCGGTCTGTATTATTTATACATGTTTATGTTGGCCTATTGCCTGTGCATTGGTTAAATGCATTGCTTTGGACCCTGAGGAATAGATTTACATGGTAAACAACTCATGGTCACACACGCGCACACACACACACACACACACACACACACACACACACACACACACACACACACACACACACACACACACACACACAAATCAAGTCTAAAGCAGTCTGTCTTTTTTTTTAGCCTCAGTAATTTGCTGCTCCTCTTTCTACACTGATGCAAAGTCTGCAAATGCATTTTCCATGTCAAATGTAGTTCTATCCATAATAGACATTTCTAATCATTTTAAAGCTTACATCAATCCTTCTAATTAATTCTTTCTTTTTCCATTGAAGATGTCAACAAGATGATCCCTAAATATCCTCAGGAAGTTTAACCACTCAGAAAAGACAAGCTGCTGGGATCTGCTCTCCCTGTTGTTATACGGCAGAAAAAAATGAAAAATGAAAAAAATGAAGTGGGGGGCCTGATCCCAATCAGTTTGATCTGATAAATAAATTGACCATTTTTAGGATTTAATGGGAAGAACCCTATTTAGTTGGTGCCTTTTATTCTAATTACAACAAATTTAGTAAACAACATTCTATCACTTGTGTGTGTGTGTGTGTGTGTGTTGCTATTTAAAATGTTACTTGGTTACCTGTTAATTAATATAGACAATGACTCAAACAAAACTTTATCTGTTTTGGGGAACTGTTAGGTAATGTTCTCATAATTCTTTTTTAAAAATTTTTTTTTATTTTTGTATTTTGTATGTTTTGAAAAATTTTCGAAAAAAGACAATAGATTTGTCATGACTATTTTTCATTGCAGGTCAGTAGATAAAGGTACTCACCCTCCTGATCTTCTTTTGCCCCCACGGCCTTGTACGGCTCCTCCCATCCTCACCTGGCCAGACCCAACTGCTCCCGGCATCGCTACTGTCCCTGGCAACTCACTGCCCATTTCTGGAAAATACATCAGCAATAAGCAGAGGGTGAGCAGCAGCATCAGTCAGTGTCCAGGAAGGGTAGGCAATCTTCTCCTGTGGACAATTCTTAGATGCATTTTAGAGGAATCAAGAAGCTTTAAAGCAGCAGAGACACAGAACTCTCAGAATAAAATCGGAGTGAAAACAAGATGTAGAGATTTGTGAGTTGGACCTTCAGCCATGAGTTAAAGTGACACTCTTTGTATTAATGTAACTAAATGCACCACCAATTAATTGATCATGTTTGTTCAACTACATCTGCATGGTGAATAGTAATTTACACAAGATTGTATGACGATCTTTTCACAAGACTGCCCACGCTAACTCAAGCTTACATGAAAGCTTAAAATACAGATTTCACCAAGAAGTATGTGGTTATTTAATGAACTTAAAGTTCTATAACAGGCGTTCTCAGTGGACTTTCAAACTGGAAGAACCATTTGTTCCTTTTTTACTCTGTTCTCAGCAACATATTTCAAAGGCCTGAGTCAGAGAACATTGTGCCAAAAACATGTGAGTGGAAAGTTGTAAAACCCTCTCTTTCTGTGTTTTCTGTAAATGGTTGCAAAGTCTGTAAATGTGTAGTTTGATTTGTGAATGCCAAGGCTGCAGACTAACTTCTCACATGGATTGCAGTGATGCATGTATGTTTTCCTTTTAAGTGCGCACAAAATTGTTTACTATGCCTTTCAGGGTGTTATAGCGGGGATACAGTAACAGACCATGATCTGTTGGAGGTGACCTCTGTTTATTTTGACAAACAAAAATGATTCAGAGAAACCAACATGTAACAGCTGCCTGCTTCAGCTCCTGACCCACACAAGAATAGTACATGTATAACTGGTGTGTCGTCAAACACTGAGTGACGACAGAAAACAGAGTACTGCAAGGTAGCAAATCAAAGTAAACACTATTAGCAGAATGCAAGACCATTACAGTGCATAAAGGACATTAAAACACAAAAAGCAAACTAGACAGCAAAACAAGCATGAGCACATGTCACCAGTGTGGATGGGTACTGAGCCCCGGGGCAACATCTATAAATACTGGAGGATCGATAAGCTCCGACATTAGCGGTATTGCTAACAGTACTTTAGAAAGTAAGAAGACTGTTGTGTTGCATGTTCTATCTCATCACAGTAAGACATGTGTGTGATGTGTGTAAATCCAAAACGGTGCTACAACTCTGACACATAGAACAATCCGATGTGTTCAGGGCGGAGCAGCTCTGAGCAGCACAAACAGATGACGATGGAGGAGAAATAAACATTCAAAAGTATGGTTAAACTTCACTATAGTTGATGCAGAAAACATTTGTTGCCACAAAAGTAACAAGTTGTTTGCATGTCAGTAAAAACACGGTCAATCTGTGGAAACATTCAGTAAAGTTCATCACATACAGACGGAGAATGTTGGACTGCTGTGCTCATAGTTGAGCCCTCACTAACCAGGTACGTTATGTTTGCTCGCAGCCCGAACACAGAGTTAACGAAACATGATTAAAAGTAAGTATTCTCCAGTCGTTTGTTTAACTGGCTGTTTCCATCAATTCAGTCTGAAACACGGAGCATCATCTGAACGGTGGTTCCAACTTTTAGTTTCCTTTTCAGAGCACAGAGCAGCAGGGTTTAGTGATTTGGAGACTGCAGACAAACTCTGTCTTACTTGATTTTCACTGTTTCTTCTGACTAAAGAAGTACTTTAACTGTTTTCTTCACCAAGCTATTAAAATCACACCATAACAATCACACAGTAAAAATACTTTCAAAGTCCTGCATTAATTTTACAACAGGTTTGAAACAGGTTTTATGAGCACAATGCACGAACATCTACTCAAAATCTGTTCACAGTAGAGCTTTTAATTCTGATATAATGTTGGACAGTTTAATGAAACACGTTGCTTAATATGTCCAACTGTTAGAAAAACCTGTGATACTGTCCACAGTGCTCTGATAATCCCATCAACACAACATTAGTGTCTATATAAAACTAAATTCTTATACAGTACGTATGAGAAAATTAAGCATTCTATATACTGTTCTTAACTTGTTTAGTTTTTCTCTTAAAAAACAAAACCAATTCAAAAGTACTGCTAAGAATACCGTTAAAGTACCTGATCGGTAAAAGTAGTGGTTCTGTTCAATTCTTAACGATACCCATCCCCAGTCACTAATACAGTGCTCAGCTTGCACATTATTATTAAGCTGAAACACAACATGAAATTGCAGTAGAGCTGCCACAAATGACTGTTTTTCTATTGATTCAACTATTTTACTTCTCTGAACAATTATTTCTCAAAAAAAAAGAGAAAAATGACCAATTACCAACTGTTTGTTCGTTTACAATGCAGCACAGTACCAATCTGAAAGGTTTACATATTAAAGTGCAAACCTTAGAGTTAAACTGGAAACTTTAACATAATAAAAACACATTAAAGAGAAGGCTCATTATTTGAGTCTGTAATATCCAAAAATATCCAAGTTTCTATGAAACCCCTTGACACAGTGAAAAAGTTCAGTGTATATCTTGAACAACTTGCAGCTTAGACATCTTACAAAACACTGACCAGCCACAGCAACTCCTTTGCTCCTCCTGTGCACCTGCTCTTTTGAGTTTGCATAATCAGGATTTTAGTGGTGCAGAGCAGCAGTTTGGTTAACATTTAATCTCAATAAGCCACGTGTTTGTCTCTATTTTATACTTGCTCCGTTGTCTAGCAACAAAAATAGAAATTATGTAAATGAAAATTTGGGAATTTAACTGCATTACAACACATGTGAGCAGAACACAGATGTAAAGCGCCTCCTGTGTGTTTTTCTTCAGGTGTGCTGCAGTGGTCTGCAATCCAAACTCTGCAGTGTGCAAACCACCTTTATGCTCTCTGATCATTTTAACTACTCCCATGCTCTCAAAGCCTTGGGCCTTAGTCCATTTTTACACTGAACCGAGTCGAGTCCTGTTGCCGCCGCCATCGTCTTCACCTGTCAAACTGACTGCAGCTGACCAGTGACTGTAGCCAAGAACCGACTGGCATCATTACACAGCAACTATGCATTGATACTGAAGAACAACACTGGTTAAAACGAAGTGAAGTTTAAAAAATATTTACAGTCTCAATGCATTTTCAGTGCTGATGTCATTGATTATGCTGATTAATCGCAGCGGACCTGAACTGCAGTGATTCAATGTTATGGCCTACCACAAACATCAAAGCACCTGTGAGTCAAAGCTTTGGACACAGTGTTAAGAGCAGGTAGCAGGGAGCACAGAGAGGAATATGGCAATCAGCTGCAACAACTCGCAGAGGAGACAATCACTGATCTGCAGTGTAAGGCAGAACGTACAGATATGACTGAAGCTGTTGCACTCTAGAGCCCTAAATATGCAAAAGAACCTGTTATCTTCCACACACTTGGAAATGAACTTCCCTGAGGTCAGGCTCACAGGCTCAAGCTAGAAGGCTGCATACTGCTCAACTTGCAATTTCACAACCACTACAATATTTCTGAGACCCGTACAGCTGTCAGTCGACACAGACCTACATACTTTATGCTGGGGCTATAGTGTAGTTTGCAGCCTAATACCAAATTCTATCGTCTATGATGATATTTTAGAAGCACACACGATTCCTTTAAAAGGCTTTTATTCAATATTGATGTGAGTAATGACAATTCATGCTGGTTGTCCGAAATAATACCAAGCCACTGTGCTGTGTATCATTACAGCTGAGACGGTTTATACTGCATGCAAATTCATTGTCCATTTTCCTCTCATATTTACGTCCCTTTATTACAGCAATATTTCTTTCTTGCTTATCCACAAGTCAATTACGTTTGCCTTGCTGTTTGCCTATCTATCTTTCCGCTCGATTCACTCACTCACTCATTTAGTCAGATGCAATGGATAGACCAAACAAACCCTCTGGTATGCCCCAGTGCACCAAGTAACATAGTTAATATTTGATACTGTGTGCATTCCCCTTTAGGCATCTCTGCTTCCATAGAAACACCCACATTCAAAGTGCAGTGAAGGGCCTCCCAAGGAGTAGTATTCTATGATTCATTCAGTGGGTGTTGTAACACATGGCTCTAAACTAGCGTAATCTGATGAAGACACATCTTCATCAGACAATCAGTGCACTTATTTAGCTTAGAAGGAACAGTGTGTGCACACACTCTCACACCAGGGCTCCAGACCAACTTTTTCACTGGTAGCACCAGTGTGACCAACTTTCTTATTTGGTGGCACCTTCCACCTTGTCACAGGCAAAACACATGACTTGCTGAACATCAGCTTAACGATAGACACCACAATTTACCGATGTAAATGTTGAGGTTAATTGGTGATTCTACATTCTCTGTAGGTGTGAATATGAATGTGCTTGGTTGTCTGTCTCTAAGTGTAGCCCTGTGATAAACTGGTGACCTGTCCAGGGTGTCCCCTGCCTTCGCCCTGAGTCAGCTGGGATAGACTCCAGCCCCCCATGACTCTTGTGAGGATTAAGCAATGTATAGCAGGGGTTTTCAAGAAAAAACTGCATGAAGGAGCCCACCGTGCCGAGGGAGCGAAGCCACCAGTGATTTTGGGCTCAAAAACACACAAAAAATACAAAGTTGAAAATGTAATCATAGGTTGCAGATGTGAATTTGAAAAGCTAAATTTAATATAAAATCAATTGAATACAAATATATACAACTATATATGCAGCTATATACACAGCAGGTGTGACTTTCTTTCTGCTTTTATCTGTGCCACTCCTGAAAATAATTTCTGTCCAAACTGAGTACAGGACCTGCACGTCCAGGGACTTTCTTTCACTTTCATTTTGTTGGTCACAAACAAAATCGATCATGGAAAATGACGGAGATTTTGAAAGAAACGCGATGCCCGCAGCGCATATTTCATATGCTTATATTTTACACACGTTTCTGTCACTCTTGTTCATAACATATCTCCGGCTTTACGTGGTCTATCGACATGTTACATGATTAGATCACGCCGGCGTGACAGCAGACCTCGAACGGTTCAATCGACATTTTGGTAAGAGGGCGCAAGCCGGGAGTATGAGGGCACAGCGCCCCTGTAACATTATTTAAACAAACCTCTGTATAGATAATGGATGGATGGTACTGAAGTGCATTTAGGTCTGCTACTGGCCCATAATGTTTTAATTTTTCAAAAATCTAATTGAAATCAATGTTACTAACTGAATATTCTCTGTAATAAATACTTGTAGTCATTTTGTAAAATCTGTGTTCAATCAGATTCTATCAGAACAGCTGTGTAAACGGACTTGGCACGGCCCAAACAAAAAAAAATATTTATGTGATTTCTGCATCACCAGCTGAATACATGTCGGGTTCCATGACAATGCGATGCATACAGTGTGCGATGCTGTAACAACATGGCTTCATTCAATAAAAAGTAATGCATAGATCAGCATGTTTGCAGATAAAACATATTCCCTCTGAGAGTCTGTATCACTCATTGAGAATGGTCAGGAGATGATTTGGTTAAAGGGAGACGCTTCTTACAGTCAATTTAAATCCAAAACTCAAAACATAACCTTTTCTCGACCAGTTTAGCTCCCCAGCATCAGTTACCATGGAGATCTCACAGGTTACAACACTTCAGGCTCAACATACCTCACTCACCCACTGATGTCCCTTTGTAGTACAGCCTTCAGTTGACCCAAGAAGCCTAGCTGCTATTTCAGATTGTCTCACAGATACCAACTGTTGGATGGCACAAAATTACAATACAAATACTGTTGTTAAGTTTGTTTGTTTTTTTTGGTCAAAAAATCAAAAAGCCTTATTTTTGATTCCAATTTAATCTTTGATCCACACAGTGTAATAGTTCTCCAGTTCCGTTTCTTTCATATTCTAACCTTCTCCAAACTAAAATGAATCCTTTCAAATTTTTTCTGTAACTGTAACTGTAATTCCCTCTTCTCCAATATCAAAAGTCTTTGTCTTGCCTCTGATTATTAGTAATCAAGGAGGCACACAACCAAGACTGATATTTGTAGTAAAAATTTGTCAAAATTTAGAAACACATACTTCAATACAGAATGTGACGACCCAGCAAATTTGAAGTCTTAAGCCTCTTGTACCTCAATCTTTATGTGATCTCTACCAACTCCTGAGGGGAGTATCTGTTTCTTTAGTCGCTAAATGTTTCACTACATTCATCAGCCAGTAACTAGTATTGCTTGGACAGCCCATTCTGTAGTACGTAATGGTCTGGCTGCACCTCATTATCATTCTGTCAGAGGGGGAAAAAAATGCTCTGGCCTCTTTGTGTGTCTTTAAACCAATCATAGTTGTCTAGGGCGGCTTCAATGTTCCTTCAAAATGGTGACGGGTGGAATTGTGGTGGAACATTTGCACGCAGGGAGACGAGCACTGTCATTAAAATGCATAATCCACCAAAAAAAAAAAAAAAAAAACTAGCACTGCTGCCAAATCCTTGGCAACACTTAAAATTTTAAGTCTGTAGTTTTATGACCAGATGTGGTTGTTGTTGTTTTCCATGGTGAAGTGGATTCTGAAAACAGTACCATGCAGATAGAGGAACAAAGCCACCTGAAATGAGCAGCCAATGGCAGGCTTATACCTGCAGCCTACATGCAGTGAGTGAGAGCAGCCAGTAACTAACTTTGCCTGTCTGCCGTTTGGTGCTGAGCAGGTAATGCAAAGGACTTCTTCTGTGGAAAACAGCTGTCTGCTGCAGCCAGAAACATCATTATGAGAGCGACGAGCATAAACCAAAACTAGAACTTTAAGTAACACACAGATAAACAACAAACTCCCTATAAAGCTCAGTTCACTGTTCCTTTCACAATGTCATTTAATACATTATTGTTGTTAAAAACATTGGTTAAAGCTACTTTATTTTCACACATAAGTACATAAATTACAGCGTCCAATTTCAGGATAAGCTGACAAACTCTGCATTTGATTACATGCATGAAAGTGTTTCAGGTTTTCTTTGGTGCAGTGTCTGAAAGACACACAATTACAATCATTCGATCAGTAGCCTGGTTTTACCTCAGTCACATATTCATTCTCACACTGCCAAAAGCTAAAAAGCCCTGAGGTCAAATGCATTAATGAGCCTCTTGGAAGAACAACCAGAAGAAATCTTTCATACTCTCTTCTTCTTAATCACTGATCTCCCTCAATCAAGGTTGTTTCTATTCTCTCTCTTCCTTGTCACATTATATTTGTTCCCTCCATTGTCTTTCCCCAGCCATAACGTTTATTATACAGCCTCAGGACACTGATTATTCAAAAAGGGCAATTAATATGCACACTTGAAAAAAACTACTAATAGAACCTGGTTCAAAATTAGTAGGTTCCGTTTAGCAATTATTCAGCAGTCTGTTTAAATCCTTTTTACCATTTTCAGTTTAATTTGACTGGAATAATTTCCTCGTAATCATGGTGCTGACTAACATGGGACTGTTAAGCCCCGGGTCCAGAATAAGCATTCACTCTCTGAAGCATCTAAAATACTTGTGTACATACACTATAATGGCTGTGTGGTGAGAATACATGAGCCTCTATCTGGAAGTTGTATTATCTCTACCAACCACATGTACCCAGTCATCAGCAGATTTCACACATACTAAATAAATAAACACCAACCTGCACACCAACATTCAATTCTCTCTTCATTACTTCTCAAAAGAATTAGTTGATTGTTTAGTCTGGAAACAGGCCTAGGAGACATATTTAAATGCCTCGTTTTATCACACTAATGATCAGTTTACTGTGAAATAAAATGGAAAAGCAGCTCACTCAAAACTGACAAGCTGGAATCACCGCACGTCTGACAGTTTGCCTTTACAAGTGACGTGAACAATTGATCAATATCAGTCAATATCAATAGAATTATGTATTAATTTCCAAACTGCGATTTGAATCAAGAAGAATTGGATCAAAGAACAAATAAACAAAGCTCAGGATCACGCATGCTCTGCTATTTTTTAAGTCGTTTTACTTTTATGTACTGCAGTTTGATGTATTTAATTTACTGCCCTGAATTATCTTAGTCTTCACTAAGCACGGAAACCCTCATTAGATCATTTCACTTGTCATGTTTCACATGCTCTTACACCAATTGGATCTGGGTGACAGCCAGTTAGAGATAATCCTACAGTGACACAGCATTCCCACATCACTGTGTATCTGGTCTGAGGTCAATGTACCTGATCCACTGTCATGCCACGGGGAAACTGCAAAGCTGATCACAGATCAGTCAGTTAATTTTGTTCTCCTCCGGCTACAGCAGCAACAGCAGTCGCATGATTCAGTTCTAGTTCACTGTCATCACTGGATGGAGGAGCTGCACGTAGCTCTCACTGTATGCTTCCATCAGACATCTGGTCATTAAATTGCAACAAGCACAGCATGTAAAGGGTAACAATTACAGATATACATTTCTCCCTTGGTGTTGCTACCAAGCAAGATGTAAGACTCTCATCTGCAATGACTGACAGATTTTCATTCGTTGACCAAAGGAAACAAGAAGGATTTTGTTGTGTCTTCTCCCAGGGCCCCTCTATTATCCGACACGACTGTGTTTTCATCTGTTCGTTTTTCATTCTAACAGCACTTCATGTCAACACTCTGTATGCAGCTAAAGTACCAATAACCAGACAATTCTTTATTTATATTCCCTTTTCATTTACATTGTCAATGAAGTGGCACAGCGCGTGAGGTAGAATATGGCTGACCTGTTCTCATATGCAGATCTCACAAGCTTAGAGTCTCTGCCTTCCACACAAGAATAATTACTTTACCACCACTTGCCACTCTTTGGCTTTACATCCACAGTGCATTTTGTGCAATTACTGCACCTGTAATTAATGTATTTAATTGCAATGACAGTTGACTCCGGCCATATCAAAAGGATTTACTGCATTCTCTCATGAGAAAGAAAGTAATCATTTACAGAGCAAACAACATTATGGTGGCATCACATCAGACTCCATTTAAACATTAAGTTTTCGTTTTAGTTTTCTTTGCTTTGGCAGAAGTGTACATACAACAAGTCTGATATTTGGCACTTGTAAATTATTGGTGTCGTAATTTTTAATTACAGATTACCTGTAGATAAAACGTGCTACTTTGGCTCTAATTTAGACAGATAGGTCTGTGGTCTTAAGCAATGCTCCGTCCACTGCTCCATCTGATTGGTTGTTATATATCACGACTAACAGCCAGACACTGAAAGCTATTGATTACAGGCTGGGACTAACAAGTGCATTTGCAGAGCGACGCAGCTCCAGTGAATTAGCAAAGCTGTGTTTGGAAGGTGAGGTAGCAGATACTGCTGAAGGTTTAATAAACACCGCAGTCTTCCATCAGCATGTCTAGTGGCCTGATATACATAAAAGGGCCAAAAAAATACTGTGTTAACAAGGGGTACAAATGGAACTTACTTTGCTGACTGTGCTAGGCTATATGCTAAGTGGCTTGGTGTGCCTCTTAGCCTGTGGCTAATGCTCTGGTAACTCTGGAGTAACTTTAACATCTTTCTAAAGACAGATTAACTTCAACACTCTGTTCTAACCGACAGACACGTCTCTCTAGCAGACATTTCCACAAATCAGGACATTAGCTGCTTTCACAGTGGCTAAAGCTACACTAACGGCTAGCAGCTAAGTTAGGAGGCAGCAACAAATTACCCTGAAACAGTCTGAAAAGCAGTAAGAAATAATGCTTCAGGATGTGTACTTTTGTGGCCAATTAAAGTGACAGAACTGAGAAAGATTAACAAAACAAAGAAGAACAACAGATGTCATTGCAGGAGACAAACTGTTATTGATCTCAATTAATTGATCTAACAAAAAACAGGAGAACATCATAGTCATGTGACGCTCAAATGTCATCCTCCTATTTCTGTTGTAGATCAGTAATTATAATCCTTATTCACGAAGAAGTCTCATTATAAATGAAAGATTCCCTGCTATCACACACTGTAAATATATACAATTTAAGGTATAAATATGTATGAAATCAGTGACAGCAATCCTTATTACTTAGTTAATCAAGTTATGAATGACATGTTTCCTCCATCACATGTTGTCAATACATAACTTTTAATGTGTATCGGGTCTAGACATCAGTTATTGGCCTTTCTCAGTTACCAATATCGATATTGATATCAGCCCCTAAAAAAACCTATAAATCACTAACAGTAACATCAAATTCTAGCACATCAGTCAACATGTGAACCTCTGAGGACCACGTAGTTGGATCATATCTGAACTTTTATTCCACAATGTGTCCTTCTGTCCATAAACAACAGGACTGAGCGTGGCTCCTTTAACTATATATATTATTTACGTTTACGCTGCTTAGTTTCAGAGCGGTTAGTTGTCGAGTTGCAGCTCTAAAGGGATGTTTAATTATGTTTTCTCCAGTGTTTCAAGTCAAAAAGAAAGGCAATCTCACATCGGCAGATTATTACATAGGCTACGGGTTTTGCATTTTGATCAGTCGGTAAAAGCGGCTCACAGGAGGGAAAGACATCCAAACCTTTCTATGCAATAAAGAATCAACAGGCGAGGAAGAGACAAATGCACATAGAAATGACGCTGTCCGAAAACAGATGTGAAAATGTCTCCGCTGGAACACACAGTCCGACATATGAAGGACAGCGATGTATGGAGACGATATGCAAAATAACCTTTTGTACCACCGAGTGGGGAAAGCGAAGGCTCGTACAGACATTTAGCTAGCTTTAACGACACGAACAGGAGCAAAAACACGACAACAAACGGCTTTAAATACCACTGTCACATAGCAGCCGATTCGTTTTGATAATACGATGCACAAGCTAACCGCAAAAACTATGAAGAATAGCGGCGGTGTGGAGGTCGGCTCGGTGGGGGAAGGGGATGGATGCTGGAGCCAGGCTTCGGCGGCCTGTCGCCGCTTCAGCCCTCTTCAGCAACAGTCTGACAAAACACAGCCCCATAGTCCATAACACAGACGGCATTAGTAAACAGTGCGCCTCCACCGACACGCTGAACACTGACTTACCGGATGGGTTGACCGCAGCGGGAGTTGCCATCTTCCTTTACGGAGAGAAATAACAAAACGGCGGCGATGGAGATGACGCACAATACGGCTGGAGAGCCCCGTGAGAGAGCGTCGACACTCCGCGGGATTGGCACGCGAGGCTCGGTTTAACCTCCAACCTCACATCCGTTAACGCGCAGGAAAAAAGAGCGAGGATTCAAACGAGTGGCGAGACGGGTTCTGTGTACACTATGTACATAGGTATATCATGTATCTTTAATGAAAAAATCTCAGACTTAATAACATGCAAGATGTCTGAATGGTAACACCGCGAGATCTTCGGCTTGCTTGAATAAATTAATGTTCCACAGAGTGACTAGTGTAGTGATGAGTGTTGTGTATGGCGCCGTGAATGTCATGTCCCAGGCTGTTCAAATGTGGCTGCTTTGTTTGGTGGCATATTTGTGTTCATGTAACAATATCCGATGCCCACTCGGGCATTACTGTACTTAAAAATATGGAGCAGTTTAAGTTTTTCATTATGCAGAATTCCTCTGTGTTCGTCTTACATTGAGGGTTTTTTTATGACCTCAAAGCACTTGACACTGGAGACTAAATGATCTTAACTCACCAGTGTCAAGCGCTTTGAGGTTGTAACAGGTGGGCTCAATTTACTTTCAGTTTCACTGCTGTAGGCATTTGGGTGGTTTAATCCATATTCATCACAGTGTGAAAGCTAATCACATATTCTGTTTGCAAACAGTTCCCAGCATAAGGACAGAAACTAGCCATCAAGTTAAGTGTAGTGAAAAAACTGCAATTTCTTCTAGGCCATTAAAGGACAAGTATCGGTAAATTGTACAGTACCTTAGGAAATGGTTCTTTCCACCAGTGGGCTTTAGTGTTAACAAGTATTTGAACAATGTTCTCATAAAAGGCTTAAAACCTTTACACACACCTATACATCTTTAGTAAACTTTATGTATTCAAATTCTTCATCGATAAAGTATTACCTACAAGTTACACACCCTTCATACTGAGTGGTTTATGTAAAAATAGTACCATATTTTTTACAATGAGAGTTTGACCTTAAGACAAATAATCCAAATCAAAATAATGATTTCTTATCCATACATTGTTTCAGGTGGTTTTATGTGTCTTATCTGACGGGGGTCCTTAACTTGAGGCTTTAGCAGCCTCAGGTACAAAACTCCTCCCAGCCGGATGCATTACCCCAGACCCCTGTTTCTCCAATGCTTTCTGCAATATGGACCTTTTTTTTTTAGTGTGGGAATACTACCTTAACATTTGATGCACATCAGTTTGCTAAAGCAAAATTAATTCCTGAATATTTAATGTAGCATATATTTCATTTAGACAACAGGCTGAACAAATCTGTGAAACAACTGGCCACTGGAGATATCAGCAACATTACTAAAAAAAAAAAAGTGCATTGACTGAGAACTAGTTCAGCAGCAGATTTGTGGACATTTGTTGCTTTACTGAGTATATCTAGCAGAATGACAGTGTGCACGAGATTGATTCAAAATAATTTAAAATCTGTGTTCATGGCAATGAGGGCACATGTCACCCAGAGGAGCAACTCAGTATTTTCAATAGATTCAAATACAGATACAAATACTACACTGAGGTTCGCTTTGGATACACAGACAATATTTGATAGGATCAAGTGATTGTTGGTTTGGATCTTCTAATAGGATTAGTTGATAATAAGCAAAATCCAAAATATCACCAGACACATAGTTTAATGCAGGTTTAACCCTTACCCTAATTAATCCTAATGTTAGTGCCAAACCAAATCTATTTGCATGTACATCTTTGTACAGGTAAAGACGAACAACATGAAACTTGGTCATCTCTTTAATCTTTGAGGGCATTTATTCTTTTGACCATACACATGTTTTATCAAGGTATTGCACACCTTTAATTGGCAGTTATGCAAATATTGTGCCATACACACTTGCTGCATTTTTCTTGTGGACACACATGCAGCTGCACAGACAGGGAGTGTGAGTGGAGCAGGAGCAGAGATGTGTGCAGCACTCTGCTCTGCTCTGTTCTGTTGGTGGGGCTTAAAATGCAGAGATGGGATGCTGCAGCCACCAGTGACTCTTTTTTTTTCTGCTGTCCACCGGTCTGCTCTTATCATCTCATCTGCCCCCCTTCTATCCTGCCTTTCCATTAACCTGTCAGCCTACCTCGACTTCTCTCCTACCTCCTCCTCCCTTTCGTCCCTGTCTTTCATGGCGGTTCCTCAGTGCAGTGGGGTTGTCCTACTTTCGGCAACTGTGCAAGATGTAAGAAAAGCAGGTAAGAAGCCCTAAGATTCCTGTCTCTGACTGGCTCTCTCTCTGTGTTTGCGCTGCACAGGCAACAGTTCTCTGGTTCGTGATACGTGCTGTGATGCAGGCTGGGCTGGATGATTTCAATCAGAGATGCTTTGATGTGTCTGGCTGAGGTTTTTCTAGCAGCAGTCTCACAGGTCAAAAATGTGCAGTGGATTGTGAAATCAATAGTATAACTGACTGTAATGGTAATTTTCAATTCTTGTTTCTGTTTAGTTACATTTGGATCTAATCAGCCAGATGTTCCTAAACTGCAAGGTGCTATCTTCAGGCAACTTTCAGCTGATTGCTCAGTGCCACTGGGACCTCAGAAAACATTCTTTAGACAGATTGGAATGATAAGGATAAGTAACACTAATGAAGGTTGATATACACTCAGAGCTGCTTCATTCATCTACATATTGTATGAATATCCTTAAAATGTTATGAAAACTGTTTAGAGTCCATGGGAATGTGTTCAGTGGTCTTGCTTTGTGTTGGCAACTGTCAGAGTCAGACGACTGGAAATATTCAGGTATATGAAATGTACTGTATAAAATGTAATGTTAATCATCACTGCTATTTTTTATTCAAAGTTCACCAGCTAGTCTGTCTGCTGTTTGGTGCTGGGCAGGTGGTATATGAGACCTTTGTCAGAGAAAATATTTGCTGTTGCTGGAAACAAGATTGATGACAACAATGAGACTGAACCAATCAGAAAAAACTGTGGGCTGTAAAACAAGAGCTCCGTGGAAATCTAAAAATGTGTGCTAAAGGGAACATAATAATTTTCTTCAGATACACTTAAAAAAAAAAATTAGTTTGACAAATGCAACTTTAATGTCTGGTTAAGTTTAGGCACACAGTCGAATAAGTAAAGGAAGAAGAAAAATCACAGTCACATACTGTGTTGGTTGTATCCCATAGATGTCTTCTGAATACAAGTTAAAATTCTGAATCGCATCAGCTCATTCTTAATGGAATTTAACAAACTACACATTTCTTGAAGGAACAAGGCCTCACAATTTCAACTGTGTAAACCATTATGAAATGTTAATACCCTCAGCAACAGTAATGTAGAGTGTGTGCACATTAAAACAGGTCCTGTATAGGTTTACATACTTGTTCTGACTATGTGCTGCACATTATTTTTACTGCTGGACTCCAATGAACTTAATGGTTCTGAGCTCTGAGTCTTCTTCAGTAAAAAAGGCGGTGTTGAGGGTATTGGTTTTAAAAGTACTGGTAAGACACTGACATATGATCCAGGAAGTCGATTTGAAGCAACATTAATGCATTATGATATCAAAACATATGCATGAATGTAATACAAAGAGGAGCTGAACTGCACTTTAATTCCACAAGATGCTTTGGAAAGATAACTGAAGCAACAGTCCATTCTGAAGGTTAGACTTTAAATCCAGCTGTTTTATCAGTCCACTATGTGCACTTTAATTTCCCCCCTACGTGGCATCATTGAACATCCTTTTACACTGCTGTCTACGCTTTGTTCTTCATTTAAACCTTTTTTCAAACTTGCTGCCTTTACTGTGAGGATTTGAACAGTAAAGACAGCCTAAGTGTCAGGAATGAGAGTTTTCTGCTATCTTCAGCTAATCTAGTGGCTCAGCACTGTTCTGCTTAAGTCAAATACACCTAATTATGATCAGAACCATTAGGTCAAATAAGGTTAATCCTGTCTTCAAAATGCTTTATGACTGTCCTTGTTTATGTCTGGTAGAGAGAGGAAACACAAACCATGATGTCAATATGGGGAAACATGTTTGAAAATGTTAATGAACCACTACATTTCTTCGCCAATGCACTGTAATCCTTTGCTTAAATTGACCTCATGAAGCCACAGTAGTAGCCTTAAAGGTTGTAATGTTCATTACATCTCACAATATTATTATTATTATTATTATTATTTTTTATGTGGCTCTGAAGGAACTTATTTAAGTCAGAGAATACAAACTTAATAACATCATACTGGTTTCATCAATGTTATCTCAGTTTAGCTTGTGTGAGCAATCTTACTAGTTTCAGACTAGTCTTTTTTTTTTTTATCACTATCAATGTAGCACAAGTCTGAACTGAACGCTATCAGGTTCGTGTAAAGACTGTAGCAGATGAGCATATTTTGCTGTGCTGTAAGATCATTTAAATTGCTATTTTATCATAACCGGCTCCTTTAATACTGGTTTTCATGTGTACAAAGAAGTCCAAAACTATAGATGTTTTTGAGGAGAATTTAAAAGTCTTGGCTAGAGCTGCTACATGAAGAATGTTTTTGAGATTGCTGATGGAAAGCTGAGCAAGTCCATCTCACTGGGATCGAGGGCCAACTCAAAGTCAGTGATAAAGGTGGGAGAAAGTAACTGCAATAGTGTCAAAGTGCTAATGAACACTCATAAGAACTGATACAGAGTGAGGGGTTGGACAGTAGGCTGGAACAAGGCACTGAATTACATGAGAGGTGGTCTGAATTCCTGAGTTATACCAAATTCATTACTTTCCTTCATGACGATAGACATGAACAAAATGTCAAACTTCATGGTAGCATGTTGCATCAGCCTTCCCAAAAGGTGGCAGCAATTCACAGAGTCCATCCTCAGCCTTCATGCTGGAGCCAGCTGGTACAGAAAGCAACTGTGGTGTGCACGGCATCTAAACCCAGAAGGTTCACTCGCTCCCCTTCGCCAGTGGCCTAACTGCCCAGCCATGCACCTGGAGACTCCAGGGGTCTGTTTCCCTGTCTGCTAATGGCACCCATTGTTCATTGTGGTATAAAGACAACTAGCTAATATGCTCTTGGCTAACTGGCTAACATGCACTATGGTTTAGATATTAACTCGCTAACCAAGAGAAGGGCCCTATCAGGGAGGGGATGCCTATCTCGCTCCACCCAGGCCACGCACAGCAAAATGAGAAGGAATGGTGTGAAACCTGCTCCTCTTATCTGCACCGGTCACCCACCACACCACACAGAGGCTACGGCAAATTAAGTGACACAGATGATGAAAGAGCGAGTGGAGGGTAGACTGACTGGAAGTGTGGGAAAAGAGAGAAAGGGATTAAACTACTGGTGCTGACTGAGTATAAACTGATCATTGATACTGGTGTTTTTTATCTGCCGACTGTGAACACTGCACTTTTAGCAGCTGATGAACTATGCTAAAGGTAATGCTACTAGTATGAAAGCTGCATTCACATATCACGATGTTTTCCACATTGGCCAGTCAGCTTAAAAGATAAAGTCAAGTTAAACAGTTAGCATGGCTCTTAGCTAATTAACTCATCAAACTCCAATGATGAAAAATGGCCAACACGCCCACTTCACCTGCAGGAAGCAGAGCTATGCAAACACACACCCTGCCTCAACGTTAATGATCAGAAATGCTGCTGTTCGCAAGCATTGCTCCACATTTGGACTGTAGCCCTGTACATGGGACGCCAGCTCAACCAGGTGAGCTATAGCAGCACCCCACTTAGCCTAATTTTTAAGGGTAATGTATTGCAATATTTTCCTAGTATCTACCCTTCAACACTAGCACTCGGTCTACCAGAATTCTGCAACAACTAGAATGACCATAGCAGTCATTTTGACTGCTATGGTCATTCAAGGTAATATTACTTAGATCTCTTTTGTGATTTGAAATTTTAATGATAAAACAATGTTAGAATAAAATGTGTACATATTTAGGAAAAGTTAGGGTCCTATTGGTACATGGAGTTTTTTTTAAACAAGTTATTATGTTGCAAATTTTGAAAGCAGTCAAAATGACTGCCTCAGTGGTTCTAGTGCTAGACAGAACACAATACAGTTCTTTACAAAATAGTTACACATTAGTTACAGATATAATAGTGTATAAGCAATGGGGTGCATTTGTCTAGAGTACTTTTGCTTTTGATAATTTAAAAACATTTGCGCAGTTATTCTTACATATCTTTACTTCCACTTGTAATGGAGTATTTTCAGTGTGGTTTTAGTAGTTTTACATCACTGGCAGTCAGTCATGATAATGAACCCATAGAAAATTATCAGCTCAGTTAATGAACTAAAATGAAAAAGTCTGACCATTCTCATCAATCTTGTTGTCAGCAGCAGCAGGCACTACACTGACCTTGTTATTACTAACAATATTAATCATTATTACCTTAGAAAGTTGTTTTGATGAGCATATCCATTTATATATCCAGCAGACACAGAGAACCCTAGGCATTTATTTGAAGTCATGTTTGTGCCAGTCTGTTTAATCCAAGTCCCGTGTTCACTCTCCTTTTAGACACTCTGTTTTGGTCTCTGTCTGCTCCTGAGAAAAATGTCTCACTCTTTATCTGCTCCACTGCATTTGCCAGTTAGTCTCTCACTGTTTCCGTCTCACGTTTGGTGATGGAAAGATATTTTACAGTTAACTTATCAAAGCTTTTTTACTGCATGAACTGCATGCCGCTGCTACTTATGTCAGGCCTGAAACTAATTTCCTTATCTAGCACAAGCCTATAAGTCACTGGTAGTCTTCGGTGTGTCCCTGCCGAAAGATTTGAGCAGAATCCAAGCATTATGAAGCCCATTCATCAGTATAATTAGAAGTTCATAGAAGAGCTATTATCATTTATCACCCATGGCACAAGAGTGGCTCCACTGCTCTTCTGATTTTTCTTCGTCTTGTGCATGTTATGCATTACTACCCCTGTCATACATAGACAATGCTTGAAACTGTTATGAGTAAGAATACAGCATTACTTTCAGAAATCTATGGAAAGACTAAACAATATACGTCTGTGAGTAAAATTTCACAGAAATGTTAGTAACACTATTAGGTAACAGCATATTCTACAAACGGCATTGCACAAGTAAATTGCTAGTTTTACTCTAAATATATTATATGAATAGAATTCCCCTCTTAAAATGTATAAATGCTGTTGCTTCCTTTTATCCATAAAAGTGTATTGCTCTTAGCATTTATTGGTCCTCAGATGAAGTATGACACATCTGTACATCAACATGACAGTTAAAATGGAGAACATTTGAGGGAGACATGGCAGAAAGATGGAATCAAACCACTGACCCATCGGCTTTTACTTGATTTTGATATCAAGAATGAAAGACTTTTTTGACAGACACGATTTACTGACGAGCTGCAATTTCAAAACCCTCTGTCTAATATTGTGTAGATCCACCTCATGCTGCAAAAATCACTCAGGCCAGGTCAACACACAATTTTGTGTTCCTCAGGTTCTTCCAGAGCAGTTTTTGCAATGTCGCAGTGCACATTGTCCTGCTGGGTGAAGCCTCTAGGGTCTAGGAGTATTTTGTTGGGTAGTATGCGTCAAAATAACATCCACCTTAATGCAAAAACCCAAGACTTCCTAGTAAAACATTGCATTGTAGCAAGAAAACCATTGTCGTTTATTTCACCCGTCAGTGGTTTTAATGTTTTAGCTGATGTGTGGAATATTAAAGTTGATGATATATTCTCAGTTCTCCTGAGTCCTCATTTTTTCTAGGACTTCTAACTCCGTGTGAACAATATGGTAGCAGTGTGAGTGTCAATTAATGATCTTCAGATGTCACAACTTTCTTCAACTGCATATCTTTGCTTGAAAAGAAATAGAAAATTCTAAAAGACTGACTGGACAAGAAGAATGAAACAAAATACTGGAAAGTCTGCCATCCCCATCAGGTTATAAATTGTTTTTAACATTGATAATTTCTCCAGATTATTTAAACCACTTTATCTGTTGATCAAACCGAAAATAGGCACACCTGACATGTTGCTAGTTGTCAGCAGTAGTAATCATGTGATATAATATGGAACCAAGAAAGTGTCATTCGTCTCACAAGACTCCAATCCAACATATCCTCCAAAGGAAATGACAAAGTACAGGTTGTCCATGCCATCTAGAACAACACATAGAGGGGAGATCTCAGCCAACACCCCCATCAACAGGACATCAACAACTTTTAAAACTTAGCACTGTTAAAAACATGTCAGTTTTATGATGTAACAAACTATAGGAAAGATTACATCACTATGGCTAGGTGAGCTTTGTTTTCACACTAACATTGAGGAACATTAGGTGAAGATTTGAAAATGATCATGGTCCTGTTCATAGTAAAATAAACAACGCTGACTGTTGGCTATTAACACAAAATGAACAGCAGTCTGCTGCGTTATCATCTGAGGCTTTATTGAATCTTTTCCATCCTCCGCTCCATTTAGTAACATCATGTGTTTTTCAGTAATATTATCTGATAACACCAGACCTTGGTGGAAGAAAATACATGTATAACTAAACCCTAAACTTTACAAATGAAGTGGACATAGCCACCGTGACATCCCCTTGTGATTTGTGAACTTTCGATTTAAAGCCTCAAGTTTGGACTTTGACTGTAGCCATCTTGGTTTTTTGAAACCAGAAGTGACAGTGTTTGACACAAGAAAGAAGCTGAGGATGAGCAAAGCGTGGATCTGCCTGAGCACCTGAGCACACCCACCTTTACTAGCAACCTACACCTGGCTCCTGGTTACGCCATGCAGTTGCTGGTGACAAAGCTCACTTCCATAATTCAAGGTAAACCTTATAAACATATAGTAATATTAGTAGTTAATTTTTTACATGTGTGCATTTGGCAATTATTACATTTAAGATGAGTAACTTTATAGCAATGGATGAAAATTCCCAGAGGAAAACAGAGAGCTGTGTCCCACAATACGCAATTAACATACATCATTTTAAGTAATACAGTAATATGCAAAGCCCTCTCCTCGAACATGCAGCTGTTGTACAGGGGGATGTACAGGGGCCAGCAGTGCGCTCTACACACTTATGAAGCCCCTGGCTGGCTGGCTGTGCCCACCTATTCAGACTGATCACGGTACTCACCGTTTTCCTGGGTGGCAGACTTCCAACTGCCAACCCAGGCCTGGATGATATTGCGTTGGCAGACCCTGTTCCTTCGGACGGTGGCTGCTCAGGGTCAGGACTGTATGCTCATATAGCCCATATGATAAAGGCTGAGATTTCATGTGCACACACAAATAGTGGGACTTGCCAATGCTTAGACAAATCAAACTTACTTACAAACCTTTCCGGGTCCACATGATGCAAGCGAGATTCAGTTTCTTCTGTAAACAAACTTTTTTTTTATTTTTAACTATAGAGTCATCCCCTTTGCCTCTTCCTGTCACAGTATGCACCAAAGCACTTAATCCAACCCCCAACAAGAGAACAGAACTAACCTGCAGGAAACCCTTTTACACAGCTTGGCAGTTCCAGAACAGGCATGAGGGTGGCAGGGTTTTAACAAATTTACATGACAGTTGATTTGGCTTTCCACATCCAGGCGTTCGATGAACATCATTTTGCTAAACAATGTACTCATTATAGAGTAAGAACCCATAAATGTTACCTTGAACAAAGACCCTACTATAAAGATAAGAGACAAAACTGGATTTCCTGGGCTAAACCTATAACACCCTAAACTGGGATCTTTGTTTTTGGGCAATTGTCAGTTTCTGTCATGCTAACTCACCAACCATGTACAGGAAATGCCTAAACCCATTACTTTTGTCATACCCGTTATCAAAAATAACTCATTTTGCCACTCAAATATACTAGAACTAGTCTGCTCGGCAGTTGCACCAGGAGTTCCTGCGATAACTGGGACCAAATCTGAGCTAGGCTTCCTAATCAAACCCCTTGAATTACCAAACTTGTTGCCAAGAGAACCTTAAAGTCAGCTTTATGATATGAACTCCACCACTATAGTGTTTAGCTATTTTCAGCAGTTTTTTTTAGAGCATTTATCAAACAACGCCCATAATGTAGCTCTAGGGAAAAAAATTTATGTTACAATGTATTTATGACTTTGCATTCAGTTAGTGAGATGATCAAGTAAGATTGCAGCACAAACACTGTATATGACGGTCTTTTCGCTGGCATTTCTACAGTTTAGGGACCGAAATGTGAACAAAACAGTCGAGCAATCTGGACTTAGATGAAAGCAAACACATTAAACTGAAAACATGATAACCATAATTAGGACACAATATTAACCCACACTAAAATTAAAATAAATAAATAAATAAACAAGGCAAGAAAAAAAAAAAGACAACACAATACTATGATGAAATAACTGTGCTCTGAAATGAAAGGATGAAAAGACCAGAAAGAAGCTGCAAATCTGATAGAGACTAGGTTGAAATTTGGGTGAAATGTATTTTGCCAAGAAAAAGAAAAATTAGAGAGTTACACCAAACTCTCAGTAACTAAAAGTTACCTGCATGCACGTTGTGATGACACAGCGATGATTTGGTGGATTGATGGGCCCGTTGACGGTTGGACTGGCTTGTTCATGTGAGTTTGGTGGGACTTGTGGCATTGCCAGACAGAGTGGAGTTTTGATGCTTAACAAGGCCCTCACTTCCTGCAGGATCAAAAGCTGGTCAGGCTGTTTCTGGTGGCCATTTGGTCCTTTGTAGTCTTAATAGTGACTGAGGATGTCAGCCAGTCACTTCGCCAAAATCTGGCTGAAATACACATTTTGGTATCTTCATCTGCATGTGTGTGCCGGGGAATTCTCTGGAGGTCCATCTTCCAAACACAAACTTCACACTATACTGACTAACCTGGAAAGTGATTTAAGGTTGCACATATGGAATGCTGCATATTGGTGTCTCCACTCCGTTATCACAGGGGGCCCTGTCTCCAGAAAATCTGCTCTTGGTTTGTTTTATAGTCAGTTACGGTTGTTCGATCCTACAGAGCATCTACAAAATCTGCAACTGAGGCCAAAATAACAGCAACAAGGTTACACAAACCAAGGGGAACACCACATTAACCCTACCAGCACACACAAGATGAGGAAAACAGTGGCGCCAACAGAATGCATAATCTTAACTGCCTAACCCATTCTAAATAACTCACCCCTAGTCTTTAAGCAGCAACCCCACAATTTCCAGCAAATGCATTCCCAAAACAAATGACACTAACCATGTTACAACACTATCAGGAAAAAAAAAAAAAAATCTGAAAATGCAATTTAATAAACATACCAACGACACTTAAATGAAAACCTTATAGTGTGTAAATCAGTGGTATAGGATGTACATGATAAGGAGAGTTGGTTTGAGTGTTGTAACAGTAAAGAGCTGCAGCAGCCAAGGCTAGGAACACATGTTTTCAGTTGGAACAGACAACTCCTGCTTCACCCACCAGATATCAAAAACACACAGAAAAAGACAATGTGGCAGGAGTCATCACTTAACCACAAATATCTTAGGCACGCAGCAGAGCGGTGGGTGGAGAGGTGGGGACCAGTTCACATATTCATAGATCCTGACGTACTAAAGTAGGCAAAGGTGGGGAAGTTGTTTTAAAGGTAGAGATTTTTTATTCAAAAACAATGCTTGGATAGTAAATTTGATATGTGATTAGTGTTCAGGTTTGCCATAGGTTACAATTCATTAAACATAGTTAACGTTTAAAATTGTTTTGCTGACCGTCTTGACTTGTTTTCAAAAGCCAGCAGATGAAAATTCATTGATTTAACAAAGTTAATGATGCACCACAGAACAATGTTACTGATTAAAGTGCATTCTCACAGTGACAGAAATGAAGCACAATTTGAAGTTATACCAGTTATGTGAGAAAATTTGTGTTCTTGATTAAGTGTTTGTAGCTTAGACTGTAGGCTGTTTTAGCAACTCCTGTTCATTTTATTTTTGCCGACAGACATCTATTGTTATAATTATTGTCTTTTGTCTCTCTTTCAGTAAAAGTAACATTACTACATTCATTGCCACTGACTGTGAAACAACACAGCAGATAATTTTTTGTTACAGTCAAGAGAAAACAGTATGCATTTTAGTACTGTCTACATTTAACTGAAGTGCTGTTTCTGTTGCTTTTTTCCCCTTTTTTCCTATTGCCATTATACATCACTATTACAATGTTTTGGGGACAGCTAAAAACCTTTGTGTTGATGGGATCTACATCAGCTTCTTCAGCTTTGGTGCACTGAGGTGGAAGAGCCTTCTCTCCTTCATCTAGCCCTTATGAAGAGCAGCACCAGATGTCCTCATCCACTGGGTGGGAGTGACCTGGAGGATGTCTTAAGCATCAATCTAATCGCAGCAATGACAGAGGACCTGCACCACCTTTACCTGCAGTATCCAGACATGAAGATCGCTGTCTCTGGCATCATCCGGGGGAGCAGGTGGAAGGCTGGTGCAACTGAAGGTAAGACTGACAAAGCTCACATTTGTGAACGGTTTATGGATAGAGATGTTCATCGTTTACAGGAGCTTTATGAGTCACCCTCACAGAGGCTTTTTACACTCCTGGGCTATCTTTACAAAATGGAGTTAATTTCAAACCGCTCATGGGAATCCTATTTTAACATTTCAAATACCAAGTTTTCTGTCCATTAAAGCCTAACTTCAGCAACAGTAAGGTGTTTGTGCTGGCAGTTTGTTTGCTGTTGAAGTTGAACCTTAAACCGTTTTAGTCCCAAATGTTACCTATAGGATCCGTCTTAGTTGATTAGTGTGTTTTTAACACCTGTGACTGTCAAGTGGATCTAGCAGTACTCAAGTCTTCCCACTTGCGAGATACACCTCAAACTTTAGCTGGATTTCACTTGAATAAATTCAATACATACATTTTATAGTATATTTTTAAATATTTCTTTATATTCAATACATTACATATGTCATTTTAATCATCTTTATCCTAGTTTAGCAATTATTGGTAAATATCTAGTTACCATGCATAGTTCCAAACACAAATCCACAATTGGTTCACCCCAATACCAGTTAGGGGAAAACCCCTTTTTGACTTGTGATAAGATTGTCTTTTACCCTTACCAGCTACATCTGGGAGGTGAAAAGGTCCTGAGAATTCAAAAAGTAGTGGCAGACTCTCCCAGGGCAGAGTGTCGAGCTACTTTCTGTTGCTTCCTGCTGCACTGAAAGAGTGTCTGTTTTAAAGGCCCTGGTGCAGCTGGTCTGCTAATTAGCTGATCACTCACCTGCTGCACTCCTGCTGCTGCCTGGCTGAAGTCTGTGGTGGGGAGGGGGAGAGCACAGTTTGCTACGCCAGTGACCATAACACCATTCAGTCTAACCACTTATGTTTTTTTTGTTTTCTCCACCCTCTCCCATTTCCACTGTATTATTCCCTTACACCCCAGTCTTACCACCACTTGGTCTATGACACGTTGTGCCCCCATATCAAGTGTAGCTGTAACAAGTAAGAAGACTTTAAAACATTAAAAGTTCATGTTACATGTAGTTTATAGGTCACAGTTATCACAGTAAACATCAGCATGTGTTTCAAGAACATCACTTATTTAGAGATTGTTACTGGGGCAACGTAACATTCAAATCCTCTCATTTAGGCTACTTCTCTTCCCTTTCACAATGATATCAGTTTTAGAGCAGCTTCTTCCTGTGAGTTGCCCACCTATGAACTTAGTTACACCTAAGCAGTTACGTTGAATAATGACTTCTGGACCTTTATCACTTATAGTCTACTGTAATAGTTTTGCAACCTACAGACTGTTGCACAATGGTTTCTTTAAGCTGTTTGGGAGGAAAAAAAGTGTTTACTGTTGTGCATTGAACTCTGAATCTGCAATGAAAACTTGAATTAGAAGGGCAATTATTCCTAATTTACACAAGGACTTGAATCCATTGTGAGATTGTGCCAGATTTAGACTCACAGGCTCATTTCCATCTATGATAAACATTAAAAGAAATTACTAGAGAACAAAAGCACAGATGGACAGTACAACTATGCATGAATTTGCTGAAAACAAGTGGTCATTGGTACATCTGAATAAATTAAAGTGGAAATAAAGACCCTGTACACAGCTATACAATTACATGCCTCGTTCCATAACACACTTTAGCCATGCTTCCTCAAGAAAATAAGTCCTGCCCCTGCCATTTAGCCCTAGCTCAGCTGCGTTATTTATTCTTTTCTTCTAGAAAATTATCAAAAGTGTGTTGATATGATGCTGATGCACTGGGAAAACACATCTGACTCACCTACTGATTCTAAAAAAAACATACCCAAAGAAACAAAAACAGGCCAGGCACTGTTCATGTGGAAGTTCACTGAAATGTAAACAGAAACTGCTTGGATCCAATACAAAGTGTGTGTGTGTTGTCCAAAAGACATGTATCTAAAGTAACTGATAGAATAGAGGAGTTTCCACTGTCTCCCAGTTCTCACCAGCCATGTTATCTTCAAGGACATGCATTATGCTCAGTAGAAAAAAGCAAAACAGGATCATAGGTTCAGTGGAGAAATACAGATTCAGAATACATGATAGCTCGAAACATCGCGAATTACAACAAGTAAGTGACTTTAAAGTCTGTGTGGATGTTGACAACTTCAGCCTCAGCACAACATTTGATTAATTATTAAACTCAATTGGCTTTTCTCAAATAATAAATAAATAACCGCCTCACTTTCAGGCACAGCCACAGCTTTGCACTGATATATGGCATGAAAAATCAAGCATTTGATAGTGTTTGATGTGAATCATTTTTTAACCCTTTGATGCACAACAAATTCATAACCTTTATTGGGCAACATGGTCTAGGTGATTTTCAATATTTTCTCACACATAGTTGAATGTTTTATTATAATATCTTTGAAGGGAAAAAAATTGCATCACCTGGAATTGTCAACAGATGTAAATTATAAAAATTAGAGTACTTAGTCATATTGTTAGATGAAGAGAAGCTCTTGAACAACACTTGTATTAGGAAGAAGTATTGCCTCAACACACAATTTCAGTAAGGTTAAGTGAGGTATGGTGTGCTGAATGTGCAACCTTGGCCCACTGGGATGTTGTGTTACATTAAAAGTTCCCTAATTGTTGAATGAGAATTTTGTCAGCAGGTAGTCAGGGTTCCAAGGTTCTGAAATACCAGAAGAAATCTGGTTGGCTGTGTCAGTGACTTCTTTTCAACTTGGTGTATAAAAAAAATCTTATACATTGAGCTCTAACTTCTTACTGATTTTGCCATACCGCTAGTGCTCTGGTTTAGCTATATGTCAACAACTGACACATTGTCGAAGCCTAGCCTGGTCCTTACCATTATAGTTCACATGTACAATGATGAAGATGCTAATGACACTAATAATAATGGAATGTGGTGTCTCATGTGAAACAATCAACACGCCCTTTGCCGAGTGGTTTATGATGACATGCATGCAATCAAAACATTACTTTGTGTGTTGGCCATTTGCATATTTTGAGCCAATTAGACTTTTCTCTGTCTGCTTTAAGTCCAAACGCAACCATCTGCTTCCTCTCTCTGTCTGCAGTCGGGTCTTCAGGATGGTAGCGGGGTATGAGGGCGTGTCTAAGGACAGCAGCAGTAGACAACAGTCATGGAGGTGGAGGGCACTACAGAGCCAGCTTTCGTGGACGTGGACCAGGGCTTGACTCTGGCCTGCATCGCCTTCCTCTGCCTGCTGCTGGTGGCCATGATCATCCGCTGTGCCAAGGTCATAATGGACCCATACAGTGCAATCCCTACCTCCACTTGGGAGGAACAGCTCTTAGATGACTAACATGTTGGCAGCCACCTATGACATGTCCCCACTTAAAAAACAGAGGGATCTGTATTATGGTAGTACAATCCATTTCATTCCACCAATTGTAAAAGATAAGCAAGTAATCTAGTAAATCAACATAAATATAATTCCTTATTTTAACAGCATAATTTTAGAGAATTTCAGTGTTTCTATAGTGTTGAAGCTCTTAAGAGGTCCAGTCTTTGAGACAGAAGATACTTTGTTTAGAAGGGCTTCTGTCTGCCAAGAAAGCCATTGATGGTGTGATACAATTACCAAAAAAAAAGCACATAAACCTGGTTGTTTGTAGCTAGAGATGTTTCCAGGAGCCCTGGGGCTACCATACATTCCTGTTGGCCGGACAAACACAATGAGTAATGGCAACTGGGATGGCAACCTTGATTGATTGCACTTTCCCTTTATGGTGATGTGGGCAGGAATTATAAATTAGCAGAGAACCACAAACAGAATAGAATTCACAAAACTTACAAGGCAAGGTGCTGAGAAAATATCAGCAGGCTTTGCATTCACAGCTTGCATAGATGTGGAAAATAGCACAAAAACTCTCATGTCAGTTTTCCAATCATGGGGAATCACATTGTTGAGTAAAAACCTGAAAGTTCTATTCCTGTTCCAGCTTCCTGTGGCTCTGAAGGAGTTTTGTCAAGCTTGGGGAAAGACTTCAACCTTGAGACACAATTTTGTAGGATGGAAACATCAAAAGATACTGCAAAGTTGCATTATGGGAAGCGTAGGATCCTATGATTATAAGCTTCATCCATATGGGGGTTTAAGGCAGGATATGGGCTACTGTGCTTCACAAGTTCCCAAACCTATGAAGGTAGAATACCAAATCTCTGGAGTTTCCCTTTAAGTAGGTAGAGAGGCCTTTGTGCATTAATTTCACTGTAAGACATAAATGCAGATTTTGTATGTTTTATAACTACTTATGATGTGATTGACTTGCATTTGCTTGGAATGCAGTGTCTGAGTATCCCCAGTGAGCATTCATGCTCAGACAGTTAGTGAGCTTTTAGCCTTTACAGTAGCAGTAATGCCTGATCATGTGCTACTGCCAGCATGTCCTCTCCTGTTGCTGAGCAAAATGCACACAAATGCACTAAAACAAAAACTATAAAGCAGGCCTCAAATGCTTAACAGTGTGTCATGGCTCAGGGTTGTATTGCACCCAGACAACACAGCTCAATTCCTAATTCAGCCTTATTTGCTTTGCTGTCTCAGTCATTGGTCTAAATAAGCTTGATGTTCTTGTTGCTTTTAATTGTATCTGTGCCTGACTTGTGTATCTGCATAGACAGCATTTGTCTTCTTTGAAATGATTGTCAGTTGCATGGTATGAAGTGCCTATTCTTAAAGTAAACAACAGAAGAGCCATGCAGTACAATGCTGAGTTCCACATCAGCCCTCAAGTCCCTTTATCTTCAATTCCTTGAAAAAAATAAAATGTGGATGTTGGCACACAGTCTTCCTCCTCATACAGCAAGTCTGCTTTATATTTTCCAGGAATCTCAGATATCCTGAAAAACAATAAAAAAGGTCAAAGGGGTCAGTTTGGAAGCCAGCTGTTTACTGATATGACTGACTGTAAAATGTGGGGAGGTTATGAAATAACTGTTAATTAAGCTATTTGAGGCAAAGCACCCTACTCGGTCTAGTACTGGCGGGTGGAACGCAGTGAGGAACAAGACCATGTGTCTATCAGACGTGACTGAATGACATTCTGGCTGCCCTGTCTTTTCTGTGCTATTTTTACTCTGTGTATTTTTTAGCTTGAGCAACTCTCAGTTCTAAAGCTTGAAATTCACTATGAATGTCTGTAAATGTCTATATTTGTTGGCAGTTCGCATGTAATCAAACATTTTTTTCATTTTAATCATTTCTGACTTTATCCTTTGATACACAGCAAAACTAGTGCATTAACACAATGACTGGGTTTGACAATAAGTAGTGGAGTAGAGAGAGGGAGATGAAGAAAGTTTTTCTTTTTTGTTTGCTTGTTTGTCAGTTGTAGTGTTGACAAACAAGGAAACTGAAGCTGTGCTAAACTGTAGTAAGGAGTGACTGCTGATCAGTGGTGGTTAACATAGGCAGTGGAAGATGGCTGCTGGCAAATAATATGGATGTAAACAACAAATTTGAAAAATCTGCCCTGGAAACACAGAAAGAAAACAAAATCGGTTTGCTCTTGTCTGGTAGTAAACGTTGCAAGGGCCAAACCATTTTGAAAAAAGCAGCAGCCCAATCACATCAGAGGGCAGAAATGAAGATTGCATTTAAACGTTTCTCAGCTTATTGTAGACAACTTCAGATATATATATATACTTTTCACTTTATTCAGAAAAAAGACAAAGTGCTAAATTGATTCAACTGAATAAAGTAGTACCACAAAGAATCTGCTGTTATATCCAGGTGGATGGCAAACGTGCACCTACAGTATGTTTGTTACAATCATGCGTGTTGAAGAACAAACACTCAAAAACAGAGTTGTGATCAGCCAGCACTGTGATGCACCAGAGGACATCGAGTCTTTACACAGTGTTCTAAACCTCCTTACAAATAGCCAGCAGAAATAAATAAATGAGTAAATGAAAGTTGTATAATTAAGAAAAAAAAATCCTAACTATAGTAAGACAAAGATGAGCATCAGTTAAAGCTGCCAAAGGACCTGTCTTTTATGTCTCTTGCAACTGAACAAACTAAAATGGAAGTTAACCTCACCTGTTTAGGACATGTGATTGGGTCACAGAAAGTCTGAAAATTGTATTCAGTGCTTATGCCATTAGGAACAATCCACCAACCCCAAGGTCTTTTTTCATCAACTTCTGTCTTGCATAATAGGCTAAATGGTACAAAGATGTAATTCTTCTTATAGTCAAGGGCATATCGTGCTCATTTAACTATCCACAGGGCCTTGAAGGTCAAGTTCAAGATACATACAGTATGATAATGCTTGTGGGTGTACATTGTGAGAATGTAAAACAGTGATCTCATTTGACTTGACAATTAAACTGTGTCCTGTTTCTTTCTTGCCTTTAACCTTGGCTGTGTGCTTGCAGCGTCCTATGTGCTTCATCTCTTTTTGTGTGAAAAGGACTTGCCTCTTATGTTGAACAGTCTTATCAGGGGAACAGGGCACCGTTTACGGCATTCAGTATGCATCTCAATGTGTGCCTCTTGCTCATGTCTCTGTGGCATTTACATCTTGCTGCAAATTCTGTCAGTGAATATTTCACATCAAGTTCCTTAAGTCTTTTATTTTGATCTGTGTGTGAGTCAGGAAAAAGCAGAAATCCCTTCAGCTGGTACCAGAATGCTACACGGTACAAGTTCTAGCATTTAATATTGTATCATGTCTCATACTGTCAAAGGTATGGCTATGTGGGCATACACTAAATGACCAAATGTATCTTTTATTAATACGTAAACATGCTTCTGTTACACATAAAAAATGTCATTTCAAATTAATTTATTTTATTTATTAATTTGTTTAATGTCAGTATTTAATCTCTGGTCAGGTGGGGCTTTATGTATAGACTTTGTTACATGCTGTTGCCTGTAGGTTTTCTCTGGATGCTACAGCTTCCTCCCACAATCCAACGACATGCATGGTAGGTTTGGTGAATCTAAATTGGGGGTGACTGTAAGCATGCCTGTTTGTCTCCTTGTGTGAGCCACCTATCCAAGGGGCACCCTGCCTTTCACCAGATGTCAGCTGGACAGACTCCAGCTCCCTGCAATCCTTTGCAGGATAAAGTGGACTAGCTTTTTTCATGTTTCTATTTCCAAGGTCCATGATGAACATCTCAGTGTCTAGAACAACCCCGAAAGGTGTCGAGACCAGACGACTATCAACTATTTGTTAACCCAGGCTTTCTTCAGCAGACTCTGTGTACACTTTCATTAAAGAGGGAATAGGACATTTTATTTGACTCTTTTTCCTCACAAAATGTACCAAAGGTGTGCCACCTTCTTAGAATGGAGAGCAATGAATACAAAAATGTATTATGGTATAAAGCTATGTCACTGTAAATGATGCAAGAGAAGAATGTTGGCAGAACATTGTTAATCACCTAAGTTAAAATATTTATTTCACCACTCAGTGACTCTCAATGCAGACGATTACTTTGAAAGTGACAGCTGCACATTAGAGGTCTGAAACTTTAAACTACATTAATTTCAACATGATAGAAGTTTATTATGTTCAATGAATTGGCACATAAGTCAGACAATGGCGACAGTCTAACTCTATTCTCACTCACTGCAGTAATAATGCTCAGCATTCATCAACAATTCAGCTACGTCTGGCACTTTGCCCTTTGACCTTAACCAGTGGACATTCAGGAGGTGGCCTGAGCCATCTAATTGGCCAAAGTAAATGTAAACTGCTTTACTTTATTGGATCTGTTTTTAAATCTGGGAATATATTAACCTATATATGTAATATTTAATAATATTCAATACCAGCTTATTTACTTGTGCTTAACATCAAGATAGGTATTTATTAATTTGTTTTATTTTTCCTTTTCTAATACAAGCATACACAAGCACTGGATACATGCAGGAAATTGCAACTATGCTAAGTGCAAACTTTTTTGTTAAAGATTTTTGTAAAATTCCTGGTTGTTCATTAATAACTGTACTGAAGGTACTGTGAAAACATAAGGAGCAAATTTATGGGACAGAGCTTTGTTGTGCAGGTAGAATATACTTTATCTGTACTTCAGATTAGAACCCTACATAACACCTAACATGCATCCAGTACTTGTCTTCTCTCCAAATAGACGGAACACAGAATGTCAGAGATGCAAGTGGCCACTGTTTTGCAGCATCCAAAAAATGGCAGAAACAAAATGATTAAACTGATGTTGCTACCTTTTGGATTATAAGCAATACATTGAAAGGGATATGACGGTGGGCTAGCAAGGAAACGGGAGCAGTGGAGGCCAGAGAGAAGTGGGGCAACAAGGTAGAGGGGTAGGGAGTGCAGAGATGCTGGCTGAATGACAGCGATGGACTCTTGACGTTTTCCAGCAGCTGCAGGCGAGCAGCAATGGATTGGAGGGATGCCATTACCACCTGGAGAGATTATTCCATGTCAGCGTTGCTGGTGGAGAGGTGAGGAGCAATGTTTTTGGTGCTAGATCTTCATCCGACAATGGACTATTTACCTGATGACGGTCTTGCACCATATTCATTTTTGTAAATGAGACAGTGAGTGTGAGTCTGATTGAAACTTTTAAATATGCAGACCTGCCTCATGACACAAATGTGCAAGTCGTCCCTATCACCAAACCTAAATGAATATGTCACTCTTACTGCTTAGAAGATTTAAGGATGCATTTTGAATGTGACTGTGATTAAAACAACACACAAACACACACAATGAAATTAAAATGGTTGACTTCTTTATAAATTGGGAACCAGTCCACAAATACATCAATAATACTGATCCTGGCACGGCAGTAACACTGTGACATGATATGGGAGAATCACTCTGCTGGATGAATATTTCAGAGGATTTCAGTAACAAGGTTACTCTACAACTCTACACAGCTCTAAGACTACATTGACTGAATCAGAGAAAAGTTCATCAATTATTAATTAACACTGGTTGCATTAAGAGAAAGATGTGGGTGAAGCGACGGGGGGTGGGGTTGTGCGTGAGTAGAGTTTGTTGTTGTAGTCTTCAAAGCTGCAGCTGTGTTAGTCTGTGTTCCACAACAATGCCAACATAAATCAGTAAAAACAGTATGTTTCAGTGTGGCAGGGCAGGGAGGATGGTTCCTAGACAGGGTCCAAAGCCCACCCTGTATCCTTCTCCTTGACAGTAACCTAGGCACAGAAAGATATTTGACATTAGTATAATTAAAAACATGTCATTATGATGATCAGTATTATATCATGTGTGCTTATCTGAAATATATAGATTTAAATCTGCTACAGTGATTATAATTGAAAAAAGCAAACCAGGTCCTGTGACTCTCCTCAGCTGAGCAGGAAATGGCAAAGAGAAGAAATACAGAGTGCACAACAGAAGTGAGTACACCCTTAAACATTAAATGATTCAAAATGATACTACCTTACAGTGATTACATTATTTCTGAGTTGAACGGTAGCCCATATATTAAGTTCAAAAATACAGGCCCTGCTGTAGGAACAACGTATACAACACAAGTTAGTACTCTCGTTCCTTTCTGCAGCTGCTCTTTGCTAGAGGGGTTGTGTTGCTCTGCCTTTCTCCTTCAAATACTCCAATGGTATTCTGTTGGATTCAAGTCAGGTAAGATGCTTGGTCTGGTCATAGCTTTCACTCGCTTCTTCTTTAGAAACTCCTCTTGTCAGGCCGTTTTTGGTATTTCCACATTTTCTTGGATGCTGTCCATAGAGGTTAAGGTCACACTGAGCTTTTACAGAAATTCTGATATCTCTTGATAACTACAGTATCAAGTTTAAAGGCCCCTTACATTTTTCAGTGCACTGTCTCTGGCAAGAAGCTAAGAGGAGCACCACTGCAGTTCTGAATAGTGGTACTGTGGCCCATTCAATACATCATGTTTACTACTGGAGCAGGATTTCAGTTGTTTTTTAGTTGGTCACTGATCTCACTGTATCCTTTTCTATTTGCCTTTCATTTTCAACTTTTCAAAGTCTCTCAATCAGATTTATTTGTTCTTCTAACCGTTCTTTTCCACGTGAAGCCATGATGCAGAAATGCAGATTGACACAGCCCATAGGTTCAAAATTGAGGAAGTTCTGGTGTCTATAGGTCACTTAATAACTTTGTTTTTTCAGTTGGACTAACTGGGAATCTG
>NW_007578722.1:172980-180447 GCF_000690725.1 Stegastes partitus
AACAGTTTACTATCATCATAACATCAACCCACTAGCTGCATAACATGTCGACTCCAAAGATTTTCCTTTTGTTGTGGGCATATTGCCATCCAAAAATGTAAGTAATTTACTGGGTCTTCTTCAGGCAGCTTTGCATGTGGCTGAGACGTTTTTGAGTAGGAGTTAGCAGAGGCAGCTCTAGCAAGGAAACAAAACTGGCGCACAGCAAGGCAGCTGCTCATCTGGAGAGCGTCAATGATTCTTTAGCATATCTGTTTACCAGCCAGGAGCAGCAGTTATTTGGTTTGATGTCACAACACTCATATGATGATGGAGAAGGAAAGAAACTAGGGGTTGGTGACTTTGTGGGTCTGGAGACACACTGGGAACATGTCATTATGTTCACAAAAACAATGACAAAAGTGTATTTTGCATTATATGTCCACTTTAAAAAGTTGATTTACTTGATGGGGCAGTCAAACGAGAGCTGCTTTCAAATCTAATATGAAATGTCTAATTGTTCTTCGTTATTGCTACTTCAACAATTATTATCATACACTTCCAAATATTTTCTCCTGACTGAACTATAGTGTAGTGATTTGTGTGTACACGCCAGGTCAGGTACACGGCACATTTTACTATGCACTGTATCATGTACAACTGTGTATTTAATTAATAAATTTGATTTGATTTAGATCTGACACCAAAATATCGATAATTTTAACGGACTAACCTGTGATGGTGACTTCATCTCCGTCATTCAAGAAGGTTCTAGTTATTCCGCCTCCCAGATCAATGGTCTTAGAGCCTCTCCATGACAGCTCAAGCATGGAGCCAAAACTCTCTGGATCCTGTAGAGATACACTTGGTCAGATTCACGGAGCATCAAATAATTGGAAGTGACAAAATGGCATACAAGAGAAAGAAAAAGGAAAGAAGGGAGGAAGATGAGACATCAAAATGTAAAAGCAAGGAGATTAAATGGGGAACCTCAGTATGGAATGTATATCATAAGAAATGAAAGCAATAATATCAGATCTAACTTTGGAACAGCTCTGGGACATTTTGAATAGAATTCTTTACATGCACTCTTGAGTTTTTAACAAAGTAATTATTTGTTATTTTTATACAAAGTACTGACTCACAGGGCCACTGATGGTACCAGACGCCAGCAGGTCTCCTGGTCTGACATTGCAGCCATTGACTGTATGATGGGCGAGCTGCTGCTTCATGGTCCAGTACATGTACTTGAGAGGGAGAGAGACAGAAATGGATATAAAACTGAAAGAATATGAGTGAAGACAGACAGACCCTTTTCATAAAGGAGGCTACCAGCTATACCTGCCTGAGCAGTCTGCTGACGGCTGAGAGCACTAAGGAGTCTGCACCAATAATGTCTGTCTAATGTCTGCTCCTGTTGTTTCCTTAATACTGACAGTCACAGAAAGAGGTGTTGCAACCTATTAAGCTGGAATTATTGTCATAGTTGTTGACAAAATAGGTGTAGTCCTAATAGAATAACCTGCCCAAAGATAGTGACTATAGGAAAATTAAAGGTGGAAAGGAAATATCACATTTCTTTGAACCCATGTGAGGGAGGGACCAGGTTAAGACAGGAGCAGGAGTTTCAGTGTAAAATACACTTCCACTTGAGCAGACTGTCTTGAAGAACACATATCCATAGGGATGAGGTTCCTAGACCAGTCTAAGGATCAAAACATCATATTAGCAATAAATTTTATCGCAAGTAAATGGACATTGTGCAGGAGTCTTGCTTGCCCTATTTACTAGTTCCTAATTGTTGTATCTTTTCAGGCTTAACAAAGGTTAAATTTCAAATGTCACATGATGTCACAGTATCAAACGCTATACACTGTACTGTATTATTTATTACACACATGCAGTAGCCCTGATTGTTATTGTGTCTTTCCCTTGGCACACAAAGATCTTACCTTAAAGTTTGACTTGCAGATGTTTTTGGGTTCGGCCATGTTCTGTCCTTAAAGGGCAAACAGCAAAAGTTACTCGTAGGGACACACTGTACACAATCACTTAACATAAAACATAATACAGTTCTCCTGGTGCACAGCAGTAGCTTTACACCTGATACTCTGCACATGATATGCAAAGTATCATAGAGGTGTGATTGGTAGTAGTTAGTTACATTCGCTGTATATTTATAAAGAAAATATCGAGCTTTGTACTACTACTACAGCAGTACTATGCATCCTGATTACTAAGGTGTGTGTGCGTGTGTGTGTGTGTGTGTGTGTGTGTGTGTATGTGCGCAGTACCTTTTAGAGAGACAAACAGGTTAATGCTGAAAGTGTAAGCATCGTGGTGTTGCAGGTATGGGAGGGGTTCTGGATCCTGTAGAAAGAGAACAAATAGAAACAGATGAACAAAATAACTGCGGTCATGGGAGCTCTAATGCTTGCTGTATAAGATCAATATGGAAAGAGAAAAAATAGCTGTTATATTCTTAAGTCTTTAACACTACTCAGACAATACATTCTAGTAATTGGTATAAATGTGGCGTTAGAAGGAAGGCTGTGTTATCCTGTAAATCTGAACCCAGTCAATAGTCTTGTCAGGCTCCTCAGTCTGAGCAGTGCTTTGTTATGTTTAGTTCAGAATCGATCAGCATCAAATTGCTTGATCTTTTTTGTAGAGGTGGGGAGCCACAACATAGATTTACTCTGTAGTATGCTCTTAAGCAGCTTTAAATGTTTGAAAATAAAGACTTTTTATGTCTTCATTTTAATCCATCTTGGACTTGTGAGTGCTTGTCTTTGTATAGCACCTCTGAGAACTGCACTGATTATACATACATACATAGTTAGGCAACCAAGTATAAACTATTTCACCCATCAGAACAGTGCATGATATCTACTGTTAAGTGTGTAACATATCTGACAACTGACTTAAGAAAAACTTGTACGAGTGAACACACTATTCCAGTGCCATCTCATTATATGTTTTAATTTGGTCTATTATTGCTTATTAACTTTTTTTTTTAAAGAAATGTTTTAAAGATTTTGCTCATGCCACACTATTCAGCAAGTACATCTAGAAATAAATAAACATAGTGCGTGCATCTGTGTATGTAGAACTAAACTAGAAAACTACATGGACAACTACGCCAAATACTTGACAAGATTAAATCGTTTAAAAATTGCCCATTGATTCGCTTTCTGCACATTTTTTTTTGTACTGCATTGAAATTTGAAGCTATGTCTGAATGACAACATCTCAGGAACTAATAAAGACAAAAGCCTGACATTTTCACAGTTTTTTTGTCATCATTAATGATACGAATTAAAACACACAGAATACTTTGTAATGTGAAATACTTGTTCACAAAAGAAGTGACAACAGTAAAAGGTTTCAGGCATTTATCTTTAATAGTTCCTGAGATATTTTCATTCAAACCTTCACATTTCAAGCCCGAAAAAACGTGTCGAAAGTGGGTCGATGTGTAGTTTAAAAAACAAATAAATAAATACATTTCTCTGAAAATATTTGATCTTTCAAGCTAAAACTTCACAGATACTATTTGAAATGTTAATAGTTTATGATGAAAAAGTTTCAAACAAATCAGAAATGGAATGGACCCACATGTTCTGCCCCATGTGGACATGGTTGGTGCTTACTAACATACTTTTGCTTGGTCCAAGGAATGATTTTAGAATTAGAGGAAAACTTTGAGTAGTGGCAGAACAAAAGAGTCACTGAAAATTATGGACATATCTTCAGAACTGTCAAAAAGTTTGTTAAAACTTGCTTTAATTTATGACAGAACAAATAACTTTGGTTTGTGACTGGTTTGTGATAGTCAATGGAAAACGTGGTGCATTAATATACATCAACTAGGCTTCTAGTTATTGAAAGAAAAAAAATATACAAGTAAATGATTGTGAATAGATCAATAAAATATAAATAAATGATGAAGACTGAGTTTGAACTGAGTTTGCTTTCACAGGTCTCAAATGTAAAAGTCTGGCAACCCGTTTTAAAAACACAAACACAAAGTGAGACCTGTCACAGTTTTTTTGTGGTTCTTCATCATGAACTGATGACACAAATGTAACTTTGTGAGATGAAGTCACAAATGGAAACTTTAAGGCTGCTTCTAGACACTTATTGATGCATGTTGTGAGGCCCCTGTTACCTGGACAGCGTTAGGTTCTGCAAAAGGCAACAGCGCCTCCATGGGGACGACCCAGGGGGAGATGGTTGTCCCAAAGTTCTTCCCCAGGAAAGGTCCCAGAGGAACGTACTCCCACGACTGGATGTCCCTTGCTGAGAATAAACACAATAAGTGTGTAAGTAGGTAGGTTATGTTTCTATCATTAGCCTATAGAGACGAAGGATTGCACAATACTAGTGAGTGGTAAATGTATTTGTGAGTTTCATGTTGATGAGAAAAGGTTAGTTTGTGTTAGTTTCAACTTCCACAACGATTTACAGTTGTCATGCACTGAGTCATGTAAAATAAACTTATTGTTGTGTATCAGTTTGTACTTCATTAAATAATGGCTTCCTCTTAGTCAAATTTAATTTTGGGTTTTTTGGGGTTTTTTTTTTTACTACATTGCATTGCTATTGTTATTATTATATAGACATATTCTAATCGACATGATTCTAGTTGGCAGACAACGGAAATACCAATCAGTCATGCTGTGGTTGAACCAGCCATAACGAAGCTATGATTACTTTTAATTCCTTAGGAAATTTTAAAGCTTACTTTGAAACTTCCTGACTTGAATGCAAAGTTTTGGTGCAGACTGTTCTGTGCAGAGGGCCATCTGTGCCTTCTGAAGTGTACAAATGAAACCACCTAAGGCTATTGTCTTAAAGTTGTGCCAGGCATCAGGATCACAACATGCCCGCTCGCAGATCTGGTTGTAAATAAAATTGGTTACTGTCTTAAAAATGTAGAATACGTAGACTACTGCATGATCACAGAAAAAGATCTAGTTTAATACACGATGAGGAGAGTCCTACGGGTAACAAAGAAACAACAGGCCATCAGTCAGTCACTTCAGCTCAATGAGCCTTAGAGGCACCAACTGTGCTACCACAAACTGGTTGGATTGTAAACCTACTTCCTGAAACAGACCTGCAATATGCACATATTTAAATGAGAAGAATGTGTGTTTTGTTTGCTCACAGTAATCATTACCATAGTGATGAGTTAGGAGGCAAAAACTAAATCAATTCTGTACTTAAAACTGCCCATGATGTTCCGACTTGATTCCAGGAAGTAGATCTAAATGGCTTGGTACAGTTTCATCAGAGATAATTAAACCTTTTGCTCCAGGCAACACTAACTTTGCTTGTTGTTGTTGGTTGAAGAATTGTTCAGATCCTTTACTTAAATATAAGTAATATCACAACAATTTAAAAATGCTGTGTAACACGTACAAGTACAAAGTAAGTAGTTTTACCGATGTTCAATCAAAGTAAAAGATGTATTTATGTGTACGTAGAATTTTACTGGTCAAGATAGCAAGGTAGAGGTAGTGGTAGAAGATAAAATGAATGCAGATGTTGTGCTTATTACCTGTTGATGTCCAAATAATGTATTTGCATTTGTTTAAAGCCCTAGTTCCTACTGTTATACAAGTTAATATGTAGTATATAATTGGGTCAACACTCACAGCAATGTAATGTAACTTTAAAATGCAGAGTAATCACAGTATCTCCCTTCACCCTGCATCCCCATGTGTGTTCTTCACTGTGAGCTAATGAAACAACAGAGTGATCTCTTTCACTGTGAGAGCTTTATCATCCGTCTGCTTTTAGTGTCTTCTTCAGTCGTTGCATGAAGACACGACACATTAACTGGGCCGTCCCTTCCCACAATATCACACTGACTTAAAAAAAAGACTTCTAATGAAATTACTGTGCACCTCTGAGAGAGACAGATGAAAAAAGGACATTTAGCTTAGAATGCAGTTGTGTGTCAGAAACTTTGATGGCAAATATTCATAGAAAGCCTTTAGTGAACTCTGCACAGACTGATCTCCTGAGGGCATCAGCAGTCAGTACAAAATGAAAGCAACGTCATTTGGCTTTGAGCTGCGCATTCAGCAGAAATGTCACAGCCGAAAAAAAATCTCTCGCTGTGGTGAGAAAGAGAGTGCAGCCGACTGTGCAGAATTCTGTGTGCACCAGTATGATAGGATGTCCTTGAAACATTTCGAGTGGAGAATGTGTTATCTAGTTTCCAGGAAGGTAAACCGCTAACTCTTAATTCACTTGATATTTGGAGGGTAAATTTGAGGTTAAATGGGAGCGTTTTATAAGCCCTGTTTTCCAAAAGCATTATTTCACGTCATTTTTCTAATGTCACTCAATTAATGTGTATCAGATCGATGCCAGCTGGCAGAGAACCAACTACTTGTGTGATAAATTCATATTTTCCAAAATTAATAAATGAAAATAACATTTTTCTTTGTTTTTTGTTGTGAAGCATCCCTTTCATCACTCATTAAACATATTAATACAATTTATTTTTTATTTTAATAGTTTCTGGCCATAACACCTGGATTTGTCTTGTGCTTGCTGTCATTTCAATCAGCTATACAAATAAAAGATATAATCTGCAGATAATATGTCTTAACACAATAAAATACGGCTTATGCACACACTGGGCTAATGTGATGTTTCCCAAAGGACCAATAAAAGAAAACAGAAACTAGTAGTTCTGCTGAAGTGCCAGTCTCTGTGCCCTCTACATGGTCTCCTCTATCACAGCCACTCAGACTGTGGCATGGTGGAGTAGCTTGCAGCAGCTTTAAGTAGTGGTCAAAATGACCCTTTTCTAAATTATTCAGTGCTTCAGATGACAATTGATCCTGACCAACAATGTATCCTGCACTCATTCCAAAGCATGCCTCAGAAAACATGCGTTGCTGTTTTTCTGTACTGCAGACATCTACAATTTACCTAAAACAGTCTTATAAATACTGTTTATTCTTAAGATTTTTGAGTGAGTATTGTTTATTGAGATCATAAAAATAGTTTACTTCAAAAAGTTGATAAATACAAGCACAGGATTTTTTATGGAAGGAGTATTTATTTCTGTTATTTCAAACGTAATGACTAGAATTTTAAACCTTTAATCTGTATTATTAATTGTATTCATGTCCTCTCCAGAGATAATCAATAATGTATATTCCCACTTTTTTGTTTTGATAAGGACCGACTGCCATTTCATCTACAACTGTTCCATCTGAGTAAGTCTCAGGTGATTAAAATAACATTTATAATACAGAACTAAATTAAGAAACAAGTTTGCCTTTCAGTGAAATGCCACTGTTGATTAATGCTGTTGATTTGCTACATCAACAAATATCCGAAATCACTGATGTTTAGAAACTAGTTTTGTTAATTTTATATTTTCTAAGAATTTTCCATAACTGAAAGTGGGAGTGGGAACCCCGAAACTATCTTCAAGCATGTACAAGGACGATGTGATGT
>NW_007578722.1:181062-263205 GCF_000690725.1 Stegastes partitus
TGTGTAGAGACTCTTACCACTCCAGTCATTCATGAGTACCATTCCAAAGATGTGCTCATGGGCTTTGTTGATGGGAATGGGTTCCCCTAGCTGATTCCCTCCACCTACAAAGAATGCCTAATCACAAATGAGAAGGAGTTGTAAATGTAATAGCAACTGAACTCTGATGGAAGCTTCTGTGCAATATTGAATATCATAGAGACTGACAAAAGGCAAAAAAGAAGGCCAGCTCAGACCTTTCTCTCAAATGTTGAAATGAAGTTATTTCAAAATCTATACAAACAGCACAAGCACATGGGTTATTAGATTAAGCAAACAAAGTAATCACCATCTCCAGCTCAATGTCCAACTGCTTCGATGGGCCAAACACTGGAGGTTTTGCTAAAATAAAGCAAAAGGCAAACATGGTTATCATCAGTTTTCAGAGAACTCTGTACCCAAATCTGCTCAGTCACATCGTGGGCATTTATATCTGGGGACAACAAGCTGCTACACATCACAAGAAAAACTCTCATTTACAGGCTAAAGTCGTATTTAGAGATTTTGTTTTTGGCCACTTGGAGAAATAAGCACCACAACAATAACATAATGTAACCATGGCCCAGTAAAACAGATACAATACTACCAAAAGCCCAGTTTGCAGTGTGGTAATAGAATAGAATAGAATAGAATAGAATATTTTTTTATTGATCCCCCACAGGGAGAAATTTACACGCCACAGCAGCATCCAAAAATATAGAAAGTACAAGAAAATAATAATTAAGTAATAGAACCCACATTTGAATGTAGGGACATATGTTACACAAATGCCTTCAGTATTTCCATGGTTTACAAACAGCTGCCTATTTACACATCCAGCAACACAGAGTAACACTATCATTTCTTTGCAGTCATGCTTATGGCTGCATGATCAAAGTAAGTTAGTTAGTTAGTCCCCTTTAACCTCTGCTTTGGTCTCCTACAAACTAGAAGATTACAATTTTTAGGGTTCACCTGGTCGTTACAAAATGTTTGTTTGTTGATGAGCAGAAATCATTAAGAGTTTTTATCAGTGCCTTTTCACTGTAAACAGTTGGACACCAGGTTTACAAGGACATCACTTAGTTGTCAACAAACTATTACTCCTACATGATGAGTTAAGTTTAAAATTGAATGTCAAAAAGTGAATGATACAAAAAATGTGTCCCAATATGGTGAGTTAAGGATCTTACTCTGGTCAGGTCTCATTTGGCCTGAGGGGCGGCGGATGGGGGTCCCAGAGACAACCACTGATGAAGCTCTACCATGGTATCCCACTGGAAGCCTCAGCCTGCATAAGACAAACCCCAGGTTTATCATATCATATCATATCATATCATATCATATCATATCATATCATATCATATCATATCATATATAAAGTATTTCACTAAACAGTGACGTTTGACCTTTTGGATATAAAATGTCATCACTTTATCATGTGTTATGTTAAGTGCGAACAGATGGACAGATGGCTGCACAGACAACTGTAAAGCGGAATATGTCTAGCCATGGCTGTCGCTGGTGAAGAGGCTTAAAAGGGTGAAGTGAACTCTGGAAACTTATGGAGGAAATGAAACAAATACAGTCATGCCAGCTGTTCTGCAATCTCTCCTCTCACACTGTGCACATCCAGGCACGAGTGACACTGAGTTACTTGGATCCTCTGTGTTCCTGTCACTCCAACACTCTTGCAATTCTCCAAGTATCCCTGGCTGAAGCCACCACAACAGGACAGGACGCCATGTTGAACATTTAATCCCATCCACCGAGATTTGCCTGGTTTAGATGCTGACTACGTTAAGTGTTCACTGTCAGTTTAAGCAGGATCAAACAACACAAATTCATGAATTGCATACATACATGACTCACTGTTCCTGCTCACTTGGGTTCCAGACATTTTTACTGCTTTGTTTTCATCAAAAGGGGAAATGTGGCACTGACGTTACAAAACTATCAGATTTGTTGAATGTAACAAAAGCACATTCACTGAAATACTGTACTTGGTCTTCTTTTTTTATCTACTATCTAGTATAAACTATATATCTCTAAAGTTTGAATGTTAAGATCACACGCGGAAAATTGTTCCACATGTTGTCATATGCGGTACCATGTCACAAATACTGCACATTTTCAAGGTCCAAAAAGACACTTTTAACAAGTGCTGTAATGTGTGGACTGTTTCTCCAGGTTTGTGATATTACACATGAATTGACAGGTGAGTCCAGTGAAGCTTGCATTCATCCCCTCCACTTTACCACAAAGCATCTCCCTCCGTCCTGCAGTGTCCTGTAGATGCAGTATGTTCTTGTACATGTATTTTACCTGTGATTTTTCTGTAAGGGTTGGTCATCCTCAAAAAACTATTGCTAGAATCTACCCTAATCCCTGAAATTTGGCATGTGATGAGACTCTGACAGCCATGAAGAACAGCCTGCCAATCACTTGCTGAACAAAAGTGCACCATGTCAGACTCAAGTGGAGCCAGAGACATCCCAGCCACTTAAGCATTCTTCCCACAAGAGAATGAGAATAAATGTAGTCTGTGTGTCCTGTGTGACTGAGGTATTCTGTAGGGATGCTTCCAGAAGCCTGCTGCCCTTTTTAATTGTACACAAATAATCTGAAGCATGAATGTATTAGAGGAAACTTGTAGTGTCCCAATGCATACCATAGTTGACAGAAAGCTTTGAACAACTTATGTCATGGCTAGCTTTCAATAACTGCTCTAACAACACAAACGTATCAAGGTCTCTCAGTAGGCGTCTCGATCATTCTATCAAGAGCTGCTAGTACTGCTGCTTTGATATATAGTGTACCAGTTTGGCATGAGAGCGTTCTCCTTTCCCCGGAACATGATGCCAACGTTGGTAGCATGATCTCTGGAGGAGTAGAAGTCGGTGTAGTCGCCTGTGAGAAACACAGAGAAGAGAATATGTAATTCAGTAGAGTTTATTTCTATGGCACCTTTCAGAGCAGAAAGTCCTTAAAAAGAAGCAACAGAGGACCATAAAAACAACAAACTGGAGAAAAAAAAAAAAACAAAGCAACAGTAGATCCAAAGATACATACATTAATAGTTGTATTAAAAGAATAAGAACATACAGATCAAAAACTCTAGATCATAGCAGGCTGGGCAAAGGCCAGCTTCAATGAATTAATCTGAAGCTGCTCTTTAAAAGTAGAGTTGGAGTCTGTCAGCACAAATCTGACTGAAGTCAGCACGAAAAGACGTGTGAAATATTGTTAAACAGTGCCATCTAGTGCCAATGTTGTCGTTTTAAGTTTTTTTTTTTTGTGGTTTGTTTTCCTAAAGTTCCAAAGTAGGGGATCAAAATGTTATGCTTTACAATAATAGTTCAAATTTATGTGACACCTTAGTGTCAGCAGTTTGTGGGTGACTCCACATGACAGGATTCACTGTTTTTGGGGTCAAAAAAGGCAACTTTGGATTGTTGGATTCCCTGTTTAAATTCATAAGGCCTTCACCTTACTATTTTAAGCGCTGTGAAATCACGTGTTGTAAACTACACTATATAGATAAAATTGCACTGAACTGAAATTAAAACCGCATTGACAAATAAATGCATTATTCAGGAAGTGTGATGAAACATCAGTATTCGAGATGATGCCAAGGTGGAAGTGACATGTGTATCATCCAGCCCTGGGGGAACATGCAGTACTTTTATCAAAGAAAAAGCTGTATGAGGCTCACCAATGTCTGCAGGAAGGTGCATGGTGGCTGCACTTTGATGGACAAATGCTCTGCAAAGACAATGACAGAAAGACAAACTTTGAAATATTTACTTTGTTTGGTTCAGAGGACAATAAATGCAAGGCTTCCTTAATTAATCACTAACAATGGAGACATTGGCATAAACTGGTTAAACTGCTTTGTTTACCACAATAATAATGTCAAACCTGGAAAAAATGTTGTTTTGCACAACAACCAAGTGTGTGCTCTGTTTAAAATAAGACTTCTAGCAACCACAGACTCAGTATTAGACCACACTGATAACCTTGATTGTGTTGTTGTTTCAGGCCTCTTTATAAGGTTCAATACTTTTCAAACTCTTTTTTTCAGCTTTTAGTCATTCATTGATTCAAACCTCCAGCCAGATAAACTTTGCTAGTAACTGATTTTTCTTTCATTATTTCACGTAGTTACACACTTTTGAGCTTTCTGCTTTTCAACACATTATACTGACTTGTACTATTTGTAATATTAGTACAACTTGTAGTTTGTTGTATTGTTTTCTCCTGTTCTGGGATCATCTTGTATATCTCACTGAATGTCACATCATTTAGCTGGTTTCTCTCTGATATTATATACAACAGTTTCATGCCATATTAAATAAGTTCAAGGAGATGTTGCATGACTTTGTCATTTTTCTTGACGAGAAAGCTGCATTATGAATGTCAGGATATGTGTGTACCTAGTTAGGTTGGACCAAAAAGGGTTTTTACGGGGTTTATACTGATAACTTCACATCATATTTATATCCAAAATATGATCAAATCTCTCACAAGTTATTAAACGCATTTTATTGATGTCTGAGAGCAAATCTCCATTTAGACCACAGAGCTGAGATTCTCCACTGAAGCAGAGTATGAAAGTTCTAATTTTTTATAACATAGCAAAAACTGTGTGAGAAATATATCATCAGTGAACTTCTAAATATACACTGTCGCCCATAAAGTTGGAATACATTTGTTTTACCCCTCAGAAATGTCCCCAGAATCCCCAGAAATGATTGTGGCAATGTGATTTATTCTTTATAAGTAAAGTATAACAGGAAACATATTTGAGGGGATTTCATGCATCAGAATGTCCAATGTCCAATGTCCAACTCAGTCACTGATATTGAGTATGGCCACCCCTGACATGGATCAATGCATGAAGACATTGTGGCATACTGTCCACCAGCTTGTTGATGGTGTCAGTGGGCAGGACGTCCCACTCTTCAGTCAGATCCTGAAGTCAGAATTGGTTTCACCTGGTAACTGGGACTCAGTATGTCATCATTGCACCTGGTCAGAAGTGATTATTGATGTATATAAAAAGAAATAAAAAGAGGAACGTGTCTGAAAACAAAAAATATTCCAACTTGATGGGCAACGGTGTAGTAACACAAAGCAGCATCCTGATGAAAATGTAATCCTTTGCACAGACTGACCTGCTCCGAAGGCTGACGTCATCTCTCAGTGTGCCCTCACTATTTGACAGCAACACTTGCAAGGTCTTCCTGGTCTCCCTCCAGGCCTCATAACCAAGAGCCATGAAAGCATTCAGCGTTGGCTTGTAAGAAGACACAGACAACAATAAAGACACAACACAACAAGCAGCCCTTCATACACACAGTTGGCATATTTATACAATGCACATTTAAATGAATGAAACTCCTAGAAAAACACAACATTGGGTGAGACTACAAACCATGTTTTGACAATGTAAAGAATAGAATAGAACCTCTAGAGTATTTTCCTCCCTGGACATTAAAGTGTGAACATAATAAATATGGGATAAAGTCATTGCAGCGTTTATTTTGTTGAAAGTTGCAGTTAATGCTTTTTGAGGTGTTTAAACTTTAGCTAACCACTTTCCTTCTTATAAATGTTAGACCTCTATTCCGCTAAACTTAATTACAAATATTATGGATTTTACTCCACCACATGATGCAATGTTAATATCCTGCTTATGGTAAACCTGTAAACCCTTATATATAGAAAATATAGCAAAGCGTCATTGTAAGCGTTGGTTTTGTGGTGTGTTTAGTACATTTTGTGTTTATGTCTGTAGTTCTACTTTAGTAAAAATTAAAAATGCCAACTTTGTCTTGTATTAATATTTTTTCCATCACAGTATTGCTTCTTTTACAAAAACGTCAGGTTCTCACAAGGAGTTCTTCCTCCTCTGCTCGAGCCTGCTTTGTCAGAATGTAAAAGGTACGTGAATTTTGTTGCCTCCGTCTAATACCCCATGATAGGAAACCCAAGAATAAATCCTAAGGGTATTTAAAATGGAAGGGACATAAAGACTACACATATTAAATTCACTGGGCTGACTTTTCAAGAGTAATATTACGAGATGATCATCCTGTTATACTGTAGTATGATAAAGAGCAGGTCAAAGGACCTGTTATATGGAACTTCTACTTGCTGTTATGATGTTACACAGTAAGTCTGAGTCGCGTCAGCCTGAAATGGTAACCTGAGTGCTGGTGCCCCATCTTTCATTACTCTTAGTGGTTTAACTTACCTGGTCGAAGACATCCTGATGTTTGGAAATCACAGGTCCTCGAAACAAGGACTTTATTACGCTCAGGTCCAGGATCTGGTCTCCAATGGCAACACCAATACGATGCTTGGGCTGCAGAGATACATGCGCATGAAAAACATGTAACTACATACAGTTCATACTACACTTCCTCCTTGCTCATGATGAGAATGTTAAGGCCCAGAAAGTAGAGGTAACTGATAGCTGCCATACACTTGAATACACATTTCTCTCAGTGTACTTCAATAAACTTTTTTTTTTTTAAAAACTTTTTCCTCACTGATCCAAGTTTATTTAAAAGTTTTAACGACCACAAATCTGTTTGCAAACTGTAGAACTAAGCAAACTGCACTTACATTATCAGATGTGGAGAATATTCCATAAGGAAGATTGTGAATTGAGAAGTCAGAAGTTGCGTCTACTTTTATGAAGGACATCTTTTCTTTGGCACTGGTTCTTCACTCAACCTTACTGAGTAACCAAATGACTGAACAAAGCTCTTCCAGATGTGTAACTTTGGACAGGCCCGCCTCCCACTGCATGGCCAATCACAGGCTGCCTGCAGTATCCACCCTAGCCCAGACCTCTGGAAGCTAATGCAAACCAGACCAGTAAATGACTAAGCAAATCTGTAGTTTAGACACTGTGTTTAAGTTCTGTTCTTCTGAAAGGGACAGCTTCTAAATGTGCAGCATTTTCAGTGAGGGAAAAAAAGTCATTCACAACAGTCCAATGTGTATGAGAAAAAGAGAAATTTAGAATGATTGCAGTTCACTTCAACACAAACAACAGAAGGCACAACAAATATATTCTATAGATGCTTTACTTACTCTTCCTACATACATCAGTTGTGGGAACAGTATCTTCAATGTGATCACTATTGTAATAGGACTGCAAGGTAGCTCGGTGGTTACCACTGTTGCCTCGCAGCAAGAAGGTCGCCGGTTTGCGTCCCGATGAGGACACCCAGGATCTTTCTGCGTGGAGTTTACATGTCCTCCCCGTGCAGCATGGGTTCTCTCCGGGTTCTCTGGCTTCCTCCCACACAGTTGAGAGGTGCACAAGTCTCATTGACAGGTACAGAAATCATTTCTGCCTGTTTTATGAGTTTATTGTTTAAAATAATTCTGTTGAACCACGGTTCAAAAGCATGTCTGATTTTCATTGGTTCAATTTCATAGATTTTTTTTATTTATTATTACTTTTGTTAGATTCAAGTAATTTCTGTGACCGTTGTGGGTGTTTCTTTCATTAGAATAGAATAGAATAGAATAGAATTTTTGTCACGATTTACACACAAAGGCTCAAGTGCAGACAGATGACTCGACCACCAAACAGTTGGAAAATCAATGAGAATATTTATTCACTAATACAAACACTAATTGTGAAATCAAGTAACAAACAAGGCAGCAATCAAAACTACCACTAACAAATGCTTACTATAAGGAATTTGATCAAAACGTCCAATAGAGGGCGACGAACTAGAATTACAAATTACAAACAAACTTACCGCAAGAATACAAACCAAATGCTAGAATTACTAATTGAGTAGACGAGAGATTGAAAAATTACAAAACTGGATGCAAGGGTTGGGGAGCCGAAGGAGACGGAGGTGGACCAGATGACTTCAATGGAGGGACACGGAGGATATGGAGAGCTGGAGCCAGAAGAAACTCTGGCTCCAGCTTGCCTACTCATAGCACCTGGTCCCCCTTCACTCCAGCATGTTTCATAACACAAACAGAACCAAAAATGCTCCACTAGGTGGAGCCAAAGGCGGAGGTCATGTCAACTTTATTGATCCCTTTGGTGGAAACCTCCGGGAAGTTGCTGATTAACCAAGGGGTACCAACAATTTTGTCCACATGTGTAAGTCCTTTTCTAACCATGGTCATGCAGTTAGGCTAGTTGGAAATCACAGATGTGCTCAATTCTGTTTCCATTTTCTAACTTGAATGTCAGTGATCACAAGTGTATGTTGTATTGTTAAACGGAGTTTTTAGAAATATTTAGATTTTAGTAAAGTGTCTGTGTTTGATTGTTCATAAGAATAAATACTCTACTTTCAACTTACTAATTGTAACATTTTTCAGCTGTTATGCAGGTTATTATACATTTAATAGATATTGCACAGGTGTGTGCTTGCTTCAGTTGTATATTCTAATCAACAGAGACCTTGAGTTGGATCCATATTGTTGCCCTAAACTGTAGACGCAAACACAACTTTTGAGGCCAGCCATCACTTTCTGAATAATCTTACAGGCAATTTGAACATTGAACGGCTGTGGCTCAGGTGGTAGAGCGAGTCGGTCAATGATGGGAAGGTTTCGATTCCGCCCTGTCATTTTCGTTGTGTCCTTTGGCAAGACACTTCACCCACCTTGCCTGGTGTGAATGCGTATGAATGGATTATTTGAGGTGGTGGGTCGGAGGGGCCGTGGGCGCAAAATGGCAGCCACGCCTGTGTCAGTCTGCCCCAGGGGCAGCTGTGGCTACAATCGTGGCAACCACCACCAGATTGAATGTGTATGAATGAATAACTGACATTGTATGCGCTTGGAGTTCCTCCTTGAGTTAGAAAAGCGCTATATTAATCTGATTTCTTCTTCTTCTTCTTCTTCTTATTATTATTATTATTATTGAGTCCGTTATAAGAATGTTCCCTTCACAAAATTCTCAAATTTCTACAGTTGACCTGGTATTTCCTGTTTTAACAACAACCTTTAGTTAAAAATAAAAGTATTGCTACATCAGGAACACTATGCACAGAACAAACAGAAGTAAATGTTTCAAAAATGTAATTAAGTTTGTTACATGGAAACTGCGTCTCCAACCGACTTCACTTATTTACCCAAATTCCTTTCTGCACATCCTTTTCTTCCTTCACAACATCTGACAAGGTTTGTATCGATCCACGACGCCAGATTGGTCGGTTCTCAGCATGCCCCGCCCCACATCACTACTGTCATTGGCTAAAACGGCACGTCAACGTTGTCATGGTCCTCAGTAAACAGCTGGTTGGGGTGGAGGTGCTGAGCTGGGGGCTGGAGGGACTGTAACAGCTGAAGAAAAAAGCTGATATGTTAGTTCTGGTTATTACAGACTTGTGTAGTATGCCATAGGAACATGTACAGAGCAATGTGGAACTCTTGCAAGTAACTAATCCACAACCTGCGACCTCATATGAACCAGTCCTAAGCACAGAAAATAAATGAATAAAATAAAGTGTCAGTTAAGGTTAAAAGACGTTAAGGGTATTTTTACTGCTGTCAAATGTCAAAACGGGTCAAATTTGACCCGAACAGTATGTAAGGGTTAATGAATACAAAATTACATTTATTTTTATTTATGAATGAATGAATGAATGAATGAATGAATGAATGAATGAATGAATGAATGAAAAGTATTTAAAAGCTGGTAGCTCTTTGTTCCACACTCCAGACCAGAGGGTGGCGGTAATGCACCTGAAAGCTGTTTCCATCGTACAACAGATCCAAAACAAACAGAGAAGAAGCAGCTTCTCTCCTGCAGCACCGGCTGTGGCTGGAGGACATGTGCGGAGCTTTGTTAGTGTCCAGCAGCTCTCTGCTGAACTGATCACATCCTGTCAATGTTTAACTTTTGCAAAGTTGCATGAAGCAGAGCAAATGTGGAAATCACCGCCTCCACACAACCGAACCGCAGACACATTCACTTCTGAGCTGCTGTTTGAATCGTGTTTCCACTGAGCTGGGTGTGTAGCTGGCCGTGGTCGGGATGTCGATGTCCGCCCTGCGAGCAGCCAAGCAGGCTCTGAGGAGAGACATCAAGAGACGGGTGGCGGCGCTGAGCGACGCCGAAAAGCAAAGACAGTCTCTGGTGGTCTCACAGAAGGTAAGGACACGGAGCGATTACACATATTATAGAGTCCGCTATTAGCTTCTTCTTCTTCTAACTGTATTACTAAAAACGGGACGCTTATTTCTGCCACAGAGATACTGTTGTGTGTCTTCAGTGAAACGTGATCACAATAAACTGCCTTGGACATAGTTCTAATATCCTACAGCTGTCAGCCTGAGCTCATCATGTCACGGCCTCTTATAGAGTCATAGAAAAGTTCACAGTGGGACTTGTGTTCCAGTCCTACTCTGTCGGACCCACTAACGTTTCACTGTGAAGTGACACTAGTTTGGACTGCTCCTGTGAAGTGAAGTCCCAAAGCTTCAAAAAACAGATTACAGCCAAAACCCCCCAAACACCTTCCTCATTCAAACTGAAACATCCACAAAAGTAAAGCTTTACTGCAATGACAACAAAGACTAAGACTGGGATCAATGATGCTCTCCATGTCAAAGTGGTTCTTTGACAAAACATTAACAAGAGTTGAAATTCAGTTTGTTGCTTCCAGCTGTTTGTAGGAGTCTTTACTCTGAGTTTATGAAACACCTTCAGCATCAGACAGCAGCAGGATCCATATGAGCATGTTCAGAGCAATAGAGCTGAACACATTTATGCATGTGAAACAAGTCATTACTGTTGGTGAAGTAGTAGTTAGGTTATCATCCCATATGGACAGAATTATTAGTCTTTAGGAAATCTTAAATAAACTAGTCTATTAGTTATTTGGACACTTTCATAAGCTGCTATTAGTTCAGATTTTGTCTCTTGATGTACAGTATCACATGCCGACCATGGCTCTCCATCTCTGAGTGAAGCCATGAAGAACATTCAAAACATAAAGGTGGTCCATAACTAGATGAAGCAGCAATGATTTGTATCCCATTTCTGAAAAGGGCTTAAGATTGTTGTGGCGACTTTTATTTTTTAGTTAAATTGTCAAAGGTAAAACATGGCATGCAGTAGATATTTGGCTACTAAGGTGCTGTCCATTGTCTTGGTGTTTTGTTGGGCTGTAGCTGATATACTGATAGTTTGAAACTGTGATGTTATTTACGTACAAGAATTAAGCTTTTTTCTTTGAAATCTTTTTATTGGTTATTGAAAAAAAAAATCCAGACTCTTGATTGAATAGAATTAATTAGTTCATTTTTTGTTCTTTGGCTCTGATATTGTCATTGATTCCAACTTTCTCTTCCTCTGTCTTTTCTTTTAGTTGATCAGACATCCCAAATATGTGTCCGCTCAACGCATTGCAGTGTTTCTCAGCATGCATGATGAAGTGTGCACTCAGGAAGTCCTCAGAGATGTGTTTAAAAGGGGCAAAACCTGCTTCATCCCCAGATATGAGAGCAACAGCAGCCATATGGACATGTTGAAGCTCAACAGTCTGCAGGACATGGAGACTCTGCCTCTGACATCCTGGAACATCCGACAGCCTGCTGAAGATGACAACAGCAGAGATGAAGCTCTGGCTACAGGTGAGCTTGTTCATACATATGTACACACACACACACACACACACACACGCCAGAATCAGTAACGACAAAAAAAAAAATGACCATGACAATAATAACAATAATTAAATAGTGCCCAAGCATTGAGAGGTGTGAAAGCCCTCTTGCATCAATAAGAGTATTATTTTTAATATTCCATATGTAGGTCACTTTTTAGGGGCTAAAGGTGCTTTTGAAAACTTCCACAACTTTCTGCATGCCTCAGAGGTGGTGAAATACTTTTTATTTTTTATTTTTTATGGTTCTTTATCAAGGATGTGGCAAAATCTTGAGACTTGCAGCCCTCATGTTAGGTTTGAACAGTCTTTGTAGCTGATCTTCTGTAGCCTTATAAATCAACAACTAATTATTTAATTACTTAATAAAGTCAGCAGACGTCATTCTGTGTCCCAGTGACACTGCTTTGAATGTATTCATGTGGTATCAACTGCTCCAGCACCTTAATGTCCCGTCACATGAGCTGTGTAATTGGTGCAGGCAGTCGGCCACAAGCCTGTACTGACGCTGTCACAGTGAACTTCAGCTCACAATAAAAAAAAACAAGAGCTCTGTCCAGAAGGCATTAAATAGACTTTCTCTGCACTTTACTATCTAAACTCCCACAATGCTCTCTGCTTGCCAAGACAGAACTGCCCCCTTGTGGCCGACACAGTTACTACAGCTAGTCTGCAGTGCAGTTCGTAACATGTATGTCTGTGGGTTAATATATTTTTAATCATTTACATTATCAGCAATCTGTTAATTTTATTGTATTTATGTGATTAATTTCAGACATACCACAGTATCATAAAGGCAAAAAAAAAAGAAAAGAAAATACAAAAAATGACAAAACAATAACAACAAAACAAAACAACCAAACCAAGTCCACAACTTAAATAATGTCTGAAAATGAGTAGGAGGAAGTTTAACTTATTAGCTCCTACCTGTTACACATCTGTACATCTCATCATATCTTAATGTTTCGTGTTACCTTCAATCCTCATGCTTTTGTACATCTTTAGAAACTCCAAGAACACATTCACTGTTCCACATTCATATATTTTTCAAGCAATCTTTTTGTGTATTCTTTTTAAAATTGTTTTATAGTTGTACTCATTTAGAGATCATTGTCTAGTCTGTTCCATGAGCTTACCTCACAAACTGATAGACACCTACTCATGATGTTACGAGCAAATGGCTTTTTACAATTTAAATTTCTTCCTAATTCAAAGTTTCCAATGTTGCAAAACACTTGCTGAATGTTCTCAGGTAGTAACTTGTTGTTTGCTTTGAACAATTTTGTTGTAAATTTTAACAAAATTCATAATCCAGGCTTTTCCATTATAGTTTTGTTTTTGATTGATTATCTCAGTGGTACAGTATTTATTGTGCAATGATACGAATATGTTCAAAAAGATCTCATACACTGTGTTAACATTGTGTTCCTAATAAACCACGGTCCAGTCTTGTAAAAGTAATTCATTTTTTAATACTTCCATAGCTTCCATAGTTTCATTTCACATACGTTTGTATTTGATTTCCTTTGTCCATTTCTCTCTTAACAATTATAGCTGCAAACTGTAAATACTGGGAAGTGGTCACTAATATCATTTATCAGCTGTCCACTAACCATGTCATTTACCATATAATTAGTGAAGATATTGTCAATTAAAGCAGAACAGTTTGTCGTTACGCTACTCGTCCTGACGATCAGTAGATATTACTTCATGCTATAAATTGTTTCAATAAACTCATCAGTCACTTTGTTCTTGTTTGGATTTAACAAATCTATATTAAAATCCTTCATTAGTGGATTAATGATTAATCATTAATATTCCCACTCATGTATCATGTTCTGACAAATGACAAAACATCTTTTAATTTTCATCAAATTTATCTGGTGTGTTCAACACATGTTATACAGCAACCTAATGCATGCTTGCAGAAGGTTTTCTTATGCCTCATGGCGACGATGCAAAACATACAATACATCATATGGACCACCACACAATCTAAGCAACACACAAAAACTTATGAGTCTACACAGTCAGCGATTGTCATGGAAGTGCATATTTGTGTCAGCTGGAATATTATTTGGTCAGATGAGACTAAAATAAATTTGTTCAGCTCAGATGGGGCCCAGCATATTTGGCGTGAACATGGCTAGGATTACTGGAGTGATTGCATTGTCGTGACAGCGCAGCATGGAAGTCGCAGTGTGATGATATGGGGCTGAATGAGTGAAAAAAAGCGTTGGAGAGAAGACATCCATAGATAGCACCACAAGTGCCAAAATACTGGCTGAAAAGATGTCTCCAGGTTCTGCTTGACCATCTGTGATTTGTCTGAAATGTATTTAGCATAAAGTGTGAATAATAAAAGATAATTGTGAAATTTTAGCTTGATATAATAAATAAATTCAGAGATATTTGGCCTTTAAGACCGATGTCACAAACTGGATCGTATGCCAACCGCATGTATTTATCGTAAGTACTTAAGAGTTTACCTTCAAGCATCTTTTCCAACGATGATATGAATTCATTAAGTATGATAGGTAAAGTAACAGTTCATTGTGCTCCCCCAGATTACAAAGAGGGATCAAAAAATGACAAATATGCCCATATTAAAAATATTTTTTTCCTTAGTTATATTAGGAGAGCCATTTTTAACCTCCAGAACTCTGTTAGTGGATTAGGCAGTCTGGCAACATTTTCGTTTTTGTGGTACAGCTTATTATACCTGCTCAATCGACAATTTTACCTTTACTCTGTAGCTGGAGGAGGATAGGCAGCTAAGGCTTCAATCTTGCTTACCTGGGCACAGATGACCCCACCCTGATGATGTAACCAAGGTACTCCACCTCTGTCTTGGCGATGTGACATTGGCGCACATTGATGACAAGTCCAGGTTTAAGGATCCGTTGAAGGACATTCAAGAGATGTTGAATGTGAAGGACACCACATTGTATGCTGCAGCGTAGCCATCAGCTCCTCTTCGAACTTCATCCACCAGCTGCTGAAACGTAGCCGAAGCGCCATACAGTCCAAACTGCAAGTCCACTAGGAATCCTAAATATTCTCAAGTCTTCAGAAGACTCAGTGGGACTTGCCAATACCTTTTACAAAGGTCAAGTGTTGCAAGATACTTGTTGTTCCCAAGTGCTTAATCAAATTCTCTACTCTTATGGTATCCTCTGCGTATAGCGTATGCATCAAAAGCATCAACAACATTCAGTTTAGAGAAACACCAAATCTTTGTCATATTTTCTGGGGACCAGCATATCACTGACCTGTAGCTGGCTCAGTGATGGCTATAGTGAGCATTTTCTTCACCTCCTGCTTCAGTGCAGACATCAACTTAGCAGATATTCTAGAGGTCGTGTCCCTGATAGGCAGCTGGTTGGGACAACAGAGACATATCTGATATTTAATGAGGTCTGTGAAACCTGGCTTGGTGCTGAAGAACTCAACGAGCATGATAGCCTGGAGCTCCTCCTGCTGGTCTGCTGACAGATGACTCATCTTAGGGATTGACTGTTCTTCAGCCACAGCAGGAAAGAACTGCTCCTATGGTTCCTGTTTCTCCATCACAGTGTAAGCCCAAAACTGTGTTGATGATGCAGGTTTATCCAACCATTTCTTCTACAAATTAACATAAAACACTTGGTGCTTCTTATGAAAATTTGGCATGTTGAGTTCATAGGTGACAGGACCTACATTCCTGTTGATCGTATAGGGCCCTGCCACATAGCCAGAAGACCGCTCTCTGATGTGTGTAGAAGTACAAATTTCTGTCCCTCTTAGAAATTCTCTGGTGAACTGCTTTGTGGTGGTTCTGCTTTTGATGCTGCTGAGCACTATCAGGTGAATATTGGCCAACTCTTTGGAAGTGTTCAAGCTTGTCTCTCATCTTTAATACATATAAGAGAACATTTCAGCTTTTTTTAGGGTTTGGTCCCTCCCAGGCCTCTTTCAGCACATCCAGTAGAGCCCGTACTGCATGACCATTTATGTTCCAGGAACATAAATAGTGTGTAGTAACAATTGTGTTCATTAATTTCCTCCTTTTTCTTTTGGATTGCCTTTTATATTGTGAAGAAGCCCATATTCAGTGCACATTTCTTTCCCCACTACAATCTCTTATCCTCCATTCACTTGTCTCCTTGTACTTTTTGACTTCTTGCCATCCTCTCTTAAATGACAGAGGGGACCATCACTGAGATTGAATTGTTTGACTGTATTACAATAAAATATAAAATCTCTTAAGATATCTGTAGATACAGATTCACATCAATGGTTCATGTATGCACACAAATTTAGACATATTTCAGATATACAATATTGATTACGCTGTCTACTCTCCCTGTCCAGGAGGTCTGGACCTGATCTTGATGCCAGGCCTGGGCTTTGACCGGGTTGGGAAACGTCTGGGAAGAGGGAAGGGCTTCTATGACAACTTCTTGGAGCGCTGCAACAGACACCCCAAAGGAAAGCCCTACACCATTGCCTTGGCCTTCAAAGAGCAGCTTTGTCAGGAAATCCCTGTCGATGACAATGATGTGTTGATAGATGAAGTCTTGTATGAAGATGATAAGTAGCTCATCAAGCAGCAGTGGTGATCCATGAACCCAAAAATGGCATTACATGCCAAAGTCAGCTGACAGTTTGTAATGGCCTTTCCATTTAACAGCAATAAATGATTTTCAATGTAATCATTTTGATTTATTAGAGCCGGTGAAACTAATAGAACTAATAAGGCCTTACTGGAATACCGCCATCATTAATTTTATTAATTCCTCTGGCTTTCCTGCTATGACGTCTGTCACGGGATTATGCAAGTTAAGCTAATAACAAAAAAGTTGTATCAATATTTGTATTAAAGGTACCGGGACCTCATGTTTTATACCTCTGCTCTGCTCTTTATTGTCTTTTTCAGATATGGAGTATGTGACACTGCTGTTTTGTAAAGCTACTGAAGTGACAAGTTTGTGTCATTCAGATATGGGTGACTTTTACAATTAAGTTCTTCAACCATGCAAGACATTGTAACATGAGTCTAGACAGTACATGAATTTACATACAATGTCTGACCCTTACAGTCCAGTTGTCTAGTCCTTGGTGCGAATGGAGAGCAGTTCTCTAAGGGGGACCAATTTCCAGCCCTTGGTATGTTAAACTTGAGTCCGAACTAGAAACTTGTAGAAAAGTCGCCAAGTCACATATTTAGACAGTGACATGTTGAAATTGCTTTTCCTTCATCAATTAACCCTGTATGTATCAAAATGAAATCTTTTTGTTTAAATTGTCATTAGATTAACACAGAGAGGTGCATGTCCCAAAGCAACATGTCATGCCAAAGTTGCCATAAAGGGCTATTGCAAGGTTAGTTTTTTACTACGTCATAAATACCTAAAATTAGGAATTTATTCACAGTAAACATTAGTATGAAATTAAATGAAAAAATATAAAAATATAGTTGTATAGAGAAATGTATAGAGTTTTCACGTACTTCTTAATCACTTATTGGCCCTGATTGCCTTCACATACAGGTCATTCCATGCCAATTCACCTCACTTACCCAGGTAATGTCATGGAATTTACTTAGGGAAAAAAAATCATGAATAAACTTGTACTAAGTTCACAGAGCATTGCCAAATCTTAAAGCCCTACTCGACATTTTTATATATGAATTTTAAGCTTGGCCCTCAGGGTAGCAGTGCCTAAGAAAATATGATCCCCTCCACTGTTGAATGCTTTTCAACACTAAATCATGGTCAATGTAAATAGACTTTGAAAAAGTATCCAGCCCTGACAGAAAAACCTAATGGAATTCACATGTGCAAAAACACACGTGGACACATGACCATATGTTAGGTGATTTTGCACATGGGGAGTTATTATTTGAAAATGTGTTGAAATCACATGCAAAACATGTAGTTTTCAAATGGTAAACGTGGTTTGAAACATGTGAAACCCTCTGGATTCATGTGGAACCCATGTGTATTCCCTGTGAAAAAAGGAAAAATATGTAACTATTTCATTTAGTCATTGCACTGAGTATAAATATGGTCTTCTAAGTTTAGAATCACCAATTAACCTCAGCATGTCTTTGGACTGTGGGAGGAAGCCAGAGAACCCAGTTAGGACCCACATAGGGAGAACATGCTAACTCCACACAGAAAGACCCCAGGCCAAGATTTGAACCCATGATCTTCTACCTGTGAGACGACAGTGCTAACCACAGTTGCAGCCAATTCGTGCTAGAAGTCACACAAATAGCTTAGTGAAGGTGACCTGACTTCAGTGAATGTGCCTCAAGTGATTGAAGTGTAAGGTTACCTTTATCTGGAAGGTGCAGTCACTGGTGAATCAGTTCTCCTGGGTATGACTACACCATGACAGCAAAAAACACTACAAACCACTCTGTGAAAAAGTTATGGAAATAGCATAAACTAGGGATGGATACAAGAAAAAATTTGAAGTCCCTGAATATCCCTTGAAGTACAGTTAAATCCATTATTAAAAACTGGATAGAATATGTCACATGTAAATCTGCCTTGAGCAGGCCATCATCAAAACTGCGACCATACAAGAAAAGAGACGAGTGAGGGAGGCTGCTAAGACCCCTATGACTCCTCTGAAGGAGTATTCAAGCTTAAGCATCATGATGTGAGGATGCTTCTCTGCAGCAGGGCCTTGAAGGCCCGCCAAGGTAGAGGGTAAGATGAATGCAATACAGAATGAAGAACAGGAAATACTGGAGGACAACCTGATGCAGTCTGCGAGTGAACTGTAATTTGGTAGAATTTTTTTCTCCAGCAGGACAATGACCTAAAGCATACAGCCAAAGCTACAAAGAAGTAGTTTAAAGACAACAAGGTGATTGTTCTGGAGGGGTTGAGTCAGAGCCAGATCTCAACCCAATTTGTGGCTGGACTTGAAAATGGCAGTTCACTCACGACTCCTGTGCAACCTGACAGAGCCTGAGCAGCTTTGAAAGAAGAATGGGGTAAAGTTGTGTTTCAAGTGTTCTACTTCAATGAATGTGTACAATCTCAGCTTTTGCTACCATTGTTTAAAAAGGTGATAATTCTGCTTTATGTTTAAATATATACAAAATCTAAAGACATTACATGATAAATGGTCTGCACTTACATAGTGCTTTTCCACCATAGTGGGATTCAAAGCATTTTACAACGTTTCCGATTCACACACACCAATGGTGGCAAAGGAAGGCGCTCACCTGCCATTGGGAGGAATTTGGTGTACAGTGTCTTGTCCAGGAACACTTCAGCATATGGAGGGGATCGAACTGCCAGCTTTGTGATTAAAGGACAACCTGCACGACCATCTGAACTACAGCTGTCCACATATCACTCCTTATTTTTATTCTTATATTTTACTAATTTTCCCTAAGCTAGCAATTTTTTTTACACTTGTACCACTGATGGCAACAGAAGCTAAAAATGTAAAAGTGGTATTGGAGCACAGAACAGAGAGTTTTCAATGTCCCAGTGTTACTTAATCCCTGACATGGCTCCAAACACTGAAGCAGCCACGCAGGCAGTGTTTGATAATGTCAGAGATAATGCAACATTGTGTTATTGTGAAGATTTTTCAGCTGCACCTAAACTGAGCACTCCAGCTTTGATCTAATTTTTGGCTGCTTCAGTGTAGAAACAGCCAAAGAACAAGACTAAATTCAGCTTTTTTCTGTGGTAATTTCCACCATGTTGACAAACAAACATGCACATTCATGTGACCCTCTGGCCCACACATGAGATGGCAGTGTTGCCAAGGACATGGCGGCATTACTAAGAATACTATACTGATAAGTGAGTCCATTTTTTAATCTATTGTCGTAAAGCCTTCTGCTAGGTACAGGTCACCAAAGACTGAGATGGATAAAGAGGCCACATCACTGCTCATCATTGGCAGCCTCTCTGCTCAGACCTCCTACCAACAGAGGATGTGCACCAGTCTCCCCACTCTCCCTACCATCAGACATCTGCTGGAATGCATCCAACCCAGTGACTGGCAACACCTAGATTTGACACACTTATGGATTTACAGGAGACAAAACTTTATTTAATTCTGGAGAATTAAATTATATAGTTTTATGTTATATATATAAAAATAACCAAATATAATTAGGTATCATTTGATTAAAAATATAATTTTATATAAATACATCACGTATCAATTGTATAATTTTGTACATTATGATACATTGTATATGATTACAATATCTGCATGCACTCAACAGTCATGTTGCTCAGCGTTCTCTTCTCATGTTGTCAATAAGACAATATATCTTCAATGCTGCTTTCAAATGCTCTGGGGGCTGCTATGGATCAGATGGTAGAGGGGGTTGTCTATTAATTGTAGGGTTGATGATTTAATCCCCTGGTCCACCTGTCCACACTCTGAAATGTCACTGGGCAAGAGGCAAAAACTGTAAAGCTCTTTGTTAACTGGTACGATAGAAGGGCACCATGTAAGTGCTTCCAATCTCCATTTTAGTTGATGATTTACTGTTTACATATGAAGAACGTGAAAAGGCTAATGAAGCAACACTGATGATTTTATCACCAACAAGCCTCATTAATTAACTCTGGAAGGAAAACATCTTTGGAGAACTATAGCCTCTCAAAGATAAATGTTCATTTTGACATTACCCATCGGAGCTTGTTACAAAAGAATCTCCAGCAGCAAGGAAACCATAACCATTCAGTCAAGTGTGGTGAGAGGGAAAGTGATCCCTGTATTGCACAGTCTGATGAGCCATAAAACAGGCTCACAGGAAGTCTTAATGATTCAGAAAGGTCACAGCCTTTTGATTCAGATAACTCGCAATAGGAGGAGAAGTGAGAGGGTGGGTGGCAGCGCTGCAGGAGAACCAAATTAGTGGCAAGACACATTAATAAAGATGGAACACCATGAGCTTCTCCAGTGTAGCATTGCAAGAACCTGAATAGAAATGGCAGCGGTGCACAGACATTACACAGCATGTTGCATTTAAATTGAATACCACTTCTGAGCTGACGTGGTGGAGAAGACTGAGAAAGAAAAGGAGAGAGAGAAGACATAAAGTGCACACTGCTCTATCATTCATGTGGCTGGTAATGTAGCAATTGAACCCTGTAGGTTGATAAATTGCTTTGCTGAAGGTTATAGCTGAGATATATTCTCTAAGAATTAAAGGAGTTGTGGAGCATTGCATACCCAGAGTTAAGAAATTCATAAGATCCCACACAAGTCTCAGATGACATGTGACACAGTCTGCTGTGCTTCTTTTCATTAAAGACATACATCTGGAGCAGCTCTTTGGGGTGTTCTCTTTTTATTGTTCCAGGAGATGCAAAGGCAAGACACATTCATTTCCATGGCAGTGTTTCCCAGACTCAGTGGTCCGATCCCTATCTTCACTCTAAGACCTAATCATTAAAGCTTCACAGACTGCACTGACATCACCTGGTAAGTGACCAAGTGTGAGAGGCTGCAAACAAATAGGAATGGGACATGTCACGTTACCTTAACGTCAAAACATGTTTTATACCTAATCTATACATTTAGGACTATTAATTTCACATTTTCAAATTTCTTTAAGGCCATGGCACTTAAGGGAATGCATATTATGAATTCATCCTCTAGTCTAGAAGAATAAACAACAACACATCTGGCTATGAATCATCACTGAGCTACGTGTTTGTAGTTATACAAAAACTTTAGGTTCGTGCCTCCAGGATTCTCCTGCATCCTGGAACCCTCTGTTTAACATCACAACACAATGAACTTAAGTTGTTCACTCAAAGTCTCCAGAAATTCAAACTTATGCAAAGTCTGCATAAACAGCATAAAATATCTGTGATAGAACCCTTGTAATTTGAGAGCAGGACAACCCTAAGCCATAAAGGGCCTTGTGGGGTTGTGGCTCAAAGTTCAGTCTGGAAGTGGCCACATGAGAATAACATCATGGGCTAAGGTTGTCTTTACTGATGACTTGAGATGGTGTTGTGCCGTTTTCTTTTTGGTCTCCACAATGGCAGCTTTCAAGCTGGCTTTAGCGCCTCCTGCCACAGAACACTTCAGTCCTTTGCTATATCTGTGATCAAGACAAGGTACCAGATGAGGATTGAGATCCATTTTGGAATGCAAAATTTCAACCTAGAGAAACCACTGTTCAGTGAAACAGCAGTCTTTTCCCTGCCAAAGAGCATGACATTTAAAACCTTCAGAGAAACGAGAGACTGTGTAGTGGGACTTAGTTGTCTGGCTTCTGAGCCCCCAGTTCCTCAGTCAGGAATGCGCAGAGTATAAACAACCTTTTCCTAACCTGCCTTACTCTGTCCCTTCCACCGCCTCGCTTACACCACCTTACCTCCTCTCCCCGAGCACCTCCTCCATAACACCTTACCCCTTCTCCTCCATCACCTCCTGCACCCTCTCTCACCCTCTCCCACACTCCTGATACTGCCCCACCAACTCTCCTCCGTCACCTCACCCACACCACATCACACGCTCTCTTCCTCCAGCAGCCTCCCCCCACACCACCTCACCCCTTCTCCTCTATCACCTCTTCCACATCCCCTCACCCGCTGTCCTCCATCACCACACCACTTCACCCCGTCTCCTGCATCACCTCTTTCACACTGCCTCACCCCCTCTCTTCAGTCACATAGCCCCATCCCCGATCACCCTCCTCACACTGCCTCACCTACTTTCTCTCACCAGTTCCCCCAGTCTGCATGACTCCCTCCCTCTCATCACCCTCTCCCTTCCACCATCCTCTCCCTCCTCATCACCTTCTCCACCCTGCCTCACCCCTGGCACCACAGCTGCTTCTCCCCTCACACCGCCCCCATCAATGTCCCTCACAACAGAGGAAGTAGCTGTGGGCCTCAAGAAGCTGCGTCCTGGCAAAGCAGCACGTCCAGATGGTTTGTGTCTGACGACTGTGCTGCTCAACTGGCCGAGTTACTCCAGAGGATCTTCAATCTGAGTCGCTGGACTGTTAGGGATCCGGTTCTGTGGAGCAATCATCTTGTCTTGTACCAGTGCCCAAAGTAGTGTGTCCGGTCCAGGGACATGACTACACACCTCATGAAGACACTGGAGCATCTGCTTCTGGTCCGCTTTCTAAAATGACAGGTTGCACATTCACTTGACTCCCTGCAGTTTGCATACTAGGAGAATGTTAGAGTGGATGAAGCAGTCCTCGACATGCTTCACTGGGCCTATTCTCATTTGTATGAACCAGGTGGATATGTGAGGATCATGTTCTTCAACTTCTCATGCGCTTACAATAAAATTCAACCCCTAATACTTTGAAACAAGCTTGGCACAATGGGGGTTGATTCCTGCCTCACATCCTGGATTACGGACTATCTTACAGGCTGACCACAGTTCGTCGTGCTGGGGAACTGTGTCTCTGGGACAGTGGTGAGCAACACTGGGGCCCCACAAGGGACTGTTCTGGCTCCATTCCAGTTAAGTCTGTACACAGCGAACTTTAAGTACATCTGGGTCCTGCCACATTAAGAAATTCTCTGATGATACAGATATTTTGGCATGAATCAAGAATGGGCAGGAAGGTGAGTCCAGGACCCCGATGGCAACCTTCACTGACTGCTATGAACTGCCTTCTGCTGAACATCTCCAAGACCAAGGAGAATGTCGTGGACTTCCCCTGCTACAGCCTCTCAGTATCACAGGGGACGACATTAAAGTGGTGCAAACAAATATCTGGGTTTGCACGTTGATAACAAACTGGACTGCTCCACAAACAGAGATGCCATGTTTTGGAAGGGACAGAGTCGGCAGTTCTTCCTCAGAAGACTAAAATCCTTCAAGAAAAAGCTACATAGCTCTACCAGTCAGTGGCTCATCTCACTGCGCTGCAGGACTGAACGGTTCTGAAGGTCCTTTGTCCCCACTGCCATCAGGCACGATAACACCTTGGTCAAGGGCAGTGGCTCATGACCTGAACTGTTGGCTGCTACATTCCAATGACACATTTCCACTGTGCAGTCAACCAATAATCAAGCCAGGACCCATGCACCACATCCCTTCTCTATACGCAATATTATTAGTTCGATTTGTCACATTGCACTGTGTACTTATTAATATTTTATTGTATTCTGTACTCTCTGAACACTATTTCAGCGGTCTCCAACCTTTTTTGCACCACGGACCTGTTTCAAGCAAAACGATTTTCTACAGACTAGTCATTGTGCACATAACAAATAACAATAGTTTTTTCTATTAAAAAAGCGTCAATCGTCGAATCAAATTACTTTTTATTGCAAAACAAGTATTCACTTTTTCTTCCGTCTCAGCACCTCTTTTCAAAGAAATTCTCCAGAAAAGTTTGTTTTTTTAAAAATTCATTTTGGCAGTGGTTAGAATAGATTTTAACGGCCAGGCATGAAAACTGAGTGAGACAAGTGCGGGAAACAAGCACAGCTGGAAGTTATGGGAAGACGAGCTAGTCATTTTTCAAAATAAAACACCCTGCAAACTCTGATAGAAACAAAATAAACCAATAAAATATTTGTATTCTTTCTGTGCAGCCTGGTGACCCACGGCCCAGTACCAGTCCGAGGCCCGGTGGTTGGGGACCACTGCTCTATTTGATTGTATATACCACCATTTGCATCTTATTGTAAATAGTAACAATTTTTTGAACATTTCTGTAAACACCAGTAGAATAGGCACCTTGCTGCTGTTTCTTTGAACAGAACAATTTGCACGACAATTGCATGCTCTTTAGTACGTTGTTTCTTATCTATCTGTATGTAATGTGTGAGGTACCTCAAGGGCATAAATAATCTATCTATCTATCTATCTATCTATCTATCTATCTATCTATCTATCTATCTATCTATATCCTTGGTTAACAAATATGTAAAAAAAAAAAAAAAAAACTCCTTTAAAACATTTCTTGTTGATCAGTCCAAGGTGCTTCACTCTGTATATTGTGTTTTTTTTTCATAGTTTTGTAGTTTTTGTACTGTTATGGGTTTGTAGTAGTAAATATACACATCCATAAAGTTCAGTGGCCTTGCTTGTTCCTGTTCACATCTCAGTCCCTAAATCATATAGACATCTGCTAGCCAGATTTGCAAAGTTAACATCAGATTTGCATATTGAAATCAGGTCAGAAACTCTCCTGATCCTGCATCAAGTAGAGCTTCACTGCAGTGTTACAAGGAATCAGTAGACACTGACGTAGCTGAAATGTTATCCAATTTCTCAGCTGCAACTCCCCCAAATTTGAGGGCAAACGAATGAAGAAAAACAAATGTTACATCTATTTTAGTTGTAGTAGCACTAAGCAGTTTTTTCAGTTAATGCGTCATGGTTTGCACCCTTGAAAAGATAGCTTTGGTTGCATTTTTACATCAGATATATTCTGGTTCAGACACAGGCACCTCCAGGAAGGAAGAGCTTAATTTAATTTCCAAATGAAATCAAATTAGTCTCTAGACAAAGTATATCCCATAGCATAAGGGCTAAAGCGTCAAAATAAACTACTTATTTTTTGCACTTCTGCATGTTTGTTAAACAGGCATGAACCTGGGATGACAATATTAAGAAAAAAAAACAAAACACCAAATTATTCAGAACTACCAGCAGACACATTCACGTCATCAACAACTCTAATGGTTTATGGAGACACAAGAGACCCTGCAGCATTTCTCACAATGACTTCCATAATAACACCATCCATAATAAAGTTATGGTATGTTGTATATGCAACGGCATCAGACGCACACCAGGAATTTCACTACTTGCATCTCAGTCAATTCCTGCTCTACAGCTATGTGAAATGTTTGGGACAACTCTAGAATGGCAACCACCAACAGCTGTATGGTTTACCCTCTCCTTTCTATCCAGTTCACTGCAATTGTGTGTAACTTTTTTTGCTGGAGGTTGACTATCTACCCTTCCTTGCTGCTTGTTACCGCAGCATTAAAACAGCAGCCAGCAGTACTGAAAGACAAATAAAGATGTTTAGGAGTTTTTTTGATCACTATATTGACAACACACTGTTGGATCATTTCCCCAGGTTTACAACGTCTTCCCACAGTGGGGGACTATTTTCAGGTATTTCAAATGAATGCAGTTCAGCAACATGAAAGACACAGATTCATTAACAGTCGAACAATGAGTTTTTATTATAGTAATGTTCCATTTAACACCTGCTCTCACAGTGTGCCTCTAATCTGAAACTATTTACATACTCTGACGGTGTGCTGCAGCTCACGTTTCCAGTGCTGAAGGCAATCCAATGGGGTGGATGGTTAACCATAAGAGAAAAAGGAACACAAAAACAGAGGCTCTCTGCTTACAGTTGGGTTCACTCTCATCATTACAGTTAGTCAGTGGATATAGTTTAAACTTAGAATCTAAACCAGTACAGGAGATTAAGTAGGGGGAATTAAACTGATATCCTGATCAGTGACAGAAGTAAAACAACCCTGGGATGTCAGGCAGTAAGCTAAAGCTGTCTGTTGGAAGTTCTCATATACCAAACACAAGCACTGAAAAGCCTTGTGAATTTTGTGACCCATCCATTATCTATACACCCTGGACAGTTCACCAGTCTATCACAGGGCTACACTTAGAGACAGACAGACAAACACACTCACATTCACACCTACGGACAATTTAGAATCACCAATTAACCTCAGCATGTTTTTGGACTGTGTGGGAGGAAGGCGGAGAACCCAGAGAGAACCCACGCTGCACGAGGAGAACATGCAAACTCCACGCAGAAAGATCCCGGGTGTCCTCACCAGGACGCGAACCAGCGACCTTCTTGCTGCGAGGCAATGGCGGCTCCAAAACAAAACAAAAAAAACATTTCTTCTGTATATTTGTTCCGCCTTCCGTTTTCTATAATCTTTAAATCATGTTTTATTGAAAGGCATATGCTATGAATTGGCATGTGTTTAATTTGTACATTATTTTTATTTATCATATGTTTGGAATACGGATAGTTTTAAAATCTCATCTAAAGGAAGCTGTCTTAGTAGTCATTATGGACACCACTTTCATACTAGCCGGAGCCTGCATCTTGTATCTAGTCATTTGATAATGACTCTTCAGGCTCAATTATGTTCAACACATCACCAGCTCAATAAAGACAAAGATAATAACAGCTGATTGAATAAAGAGGCTGAACTTGGGGTTGTGTGGCAATTAAATGGGAATAACAATGGGTAGGCTAGTTTGACTAATGAGGGGTTTTTTTTGATAGGGGCAGTGGAGAAATGTAGGGAAACAGTGCAGGGGTAGGACATGCAGCAAATGATCTCGCTAGCCAGGATTTAAACCAGGAACTCGCTGCTCAGGGAATCTGCACCTATGTGATATGCATTTTAACAACATGGCTATCAGGTTACCTCCTTGGAGTTAATGAATCTCTGGGAACTGCAGCAATAAATGGATGGACAAACCTAATGTGAGCACAATATTTTTCTCTGTAGTTTGAGCAGTGCAGAAAGGTGGTTTAATCAATGGTGCTAAGCCTATGAAATTTTCTCAGGTAAACCTGGCTAGCGAGAACAGTGATTTAGAAATTCAAGTATTTTTTAAGCAAACACTTGAAAAGAAATGAACAAAGCCACTGTTTCATTAAGAGGAGCAGGTATGCACTGCTGCCTGCTTACATTTCAGAAAAAGGAGGCAAGAGCAGCAACATTCAAGTTAATTCTCAAGTCATTTCTTTCCAAGTGAGTTTTTATCAGTACATTCAGTTTGGCTGTACAGTCATACTGTGTCTGCATTCTATGTACAAGTTTACGTCTACTTTCACTATAGGACTTAGATATTTCTATTTAGAAAAATGCGTAGCACAAATTTCACTACTCAAAATGCTTGCTGTTATTGATAAAGATAAATTTTACATTCAACCAGACAATTCATCAAAAATAACTTTGATCAAAATACACTGTACAGTAATTATACGAAAAATAAAAATATATACAATGTCATACGTCACTGTATGTTGGTCAAAATAATAAATCCAATTTATTTCTGTGACCATCTGCCACAGTAAAGACAGAGAGTTAAATCAATAATCTTCCAACTGTCTTTAACAGTTTATAATAACACAATGAACTATAACTATTAAATGTATAGATATACAGTATATATTATGCACTTGCTGAATTAATACAATAGCTAAGGTAATCATTTTTATATTGGCAAGAGAGACCACCAGAAGTAAATACTGCATTAAAACAAAATACCTCAAAGTGAAGAGTCCCAACATGTTACCCAGTTAACAAAAAAGGCCAGGAGTAAAGGTGTATTATCCGTTGTTTAGGGCCACTCCATCCCGATACTCTCATGATTTCATGGTGCAAATTGGTACAACAATGACGAGGATTACAGTGCAGGTAGCAGCTGCAATCAGTGCTCCAATCTTACACACCTTAGCCCTCCTGAATTCTGCCTCTTTCCTCTTGAGCAGTGAATCATAGCCTGGTGTGTAGATGTCCTCCATCCAGTACTCCAGGTTGTTGGGATTAAGGGACTCCTGGGTCTGATTAAACAAACAGAAACAATAAATAAGAGAATGCACATGTCTCAGAAAAGTTTTCCATTTGACTATGAAGAAATACAGTTAGAGTACAGATACTGATTTCAATATTTCAACAGTGCTCAAGAACTTGACCTTTACCAGCATTTTGACTGGGGGAACCAGGAAACAAAACACAGCCAGGGGTCTACTTCAGAGGCAGGTGTTCTGGAGTTTTCTTATGCGCCTCTGCATGTCTCCTTTGTATGCTTTTATTAGGTCTATTCAAGTATCAGAGTTGAACCACAGCAAACATAAAGAACACCACAGAGCACTGAGCTGCCTTGTTGCGTACAAGTTTCAAAATGTTAACATGAGTTAAAAGAAATTACAGCATTTGTATGTCACTTGTTTGTTTCTTTTATTAGGAAGGCTTGTGCTACAACTGATTTTTTTTGTTTTAGATCGTAATCACTGTACAATACCTTGCTGCAAATTAACAACAATTTAATACCAATTTATAGGTATTTTGATTTGGTATGTATCATTTAATATACATGTGCTTTAATGTGCAGCTGTTGGCAGCAGTTGCTTGTCAGTAATCCACAAACTCCACCTGTCCTCTTAGTGATTACCAGAAATTCTGAACTTCTTTACTGTTCACTGTTTTTTACTGTCTCTCATCCAAGAGACTTCTTCATTTCTGGAAATAAAGTGAAGAATAACTAAAAAAGGATGAATGAAAGCTGACACTCTTTGGATTAACAAGAATCTACATGGACAATCGCAATATCTGAGCATTTCAAAATGCCAAACAGAGCGAAGAGTCTGACTGTGTGCTAATAAAAGGAATCAGCAGAGGGATGAGAAGAGTCAGTACAACCGCCCTTGACTTGCCGTTAATGCAACCAAATACAAAAACATAATACAAGGTTCTTTCTAATTTCCCATTTTCATGTGAGTCCCAGCACATCAAATTACTAATCATGCTCTCTGCGCTCTCTGTTCAGACTTTGTTCTGAGCTGAGAATCTACAATATGAAGATATTGATGTCCCTGTCTATACAATAATGACAGATGAATCATAAAAGCAGTCTGTCTGTGAAGATTCTCAGTCATCCAGGTCAAGGCTATCCTCGTAGTTTAATTGTAGCGACTGGACTTGCTTGAGTTTCTTGAAGACGTTTCACCTCTCATCCAAGAGGCTTCATCAGTTCTGACTGACTATTTGGGAGTTCCAGATACTTATATTCTGTAGGAGCCATTTACACTTGAGTTTCAGTTTGAACTGGGAGTTTGTTGCTCTCCTCACTCATTATGCGAGTCACTAGGACTCCCCCTGCCACAATGGGGTTTGTTAGGGTCTTTTGTGGCTTGGTGTGAATGTGGTTTCATCTTCCTTTTAAGAACTCTCTGGATCACACCTAGCCACAAAAGACCCTAACTTGGATGAGAGGTGAAATGTCTTCAAGAAACTCAAGCAAGTCCAGTTGCTATGATTAAAGTACGAGCATAAAAACAGTCATGTCAAGATAGTCTTTAGTTGATTATTTAATATCTAGCCAGGATATCAGTGTTTTTGAAGACGAAAACTCTCTCCATGAATGCATTCTGATATTCTTTATTATAACACTATGTAAATGAGGAAATGAAATGCTGTGTCAGACAGCTCCTTCAGGTTCAGCAGGAGAGAAGAAGTCTGAGAGAAAGTCAGTTTGTTAAAGAAAATCAAGCTTAAAAAAAATAAATAAATAAAAAAATTCAGACTTCCTTTTCTGTTCTTGGGGAAGTTGGAGACATGTAATCTGAGAGGGAGATGTTTAAAGCCACCATTGCAGAGACAGCTGTTCGGAACTGTGACCAGAAGGTCATAAGTTCCTGTTAGGCAGCAACTGGTGTTGGTGGACGCTGGTGGTGAGGAAAGAGGCCTAGAGATCTCTTGAAGCAGCACACAGTTAACTGGGAGCCAGGAGTGCTTCAGCTGCAGCAGTTACAGGAGCAAAAACTCAGGTGTGGAAGAAGTTCAGGGAGGCTATGGGGAATCACTTCTGGCTGGCTTTAGGGAAGTTCAGTCAAACTATTCAGTGATTTAGGAAGGGAAAGCAGGGCTTGGCCCAGGTTGTGTTCTGCAAGGGAGCAGAGCTGCTGCCCTGGACTAGGGATATTGTTGGATGGTGGACAAAGCAATTTGCAGAGCTCCTAAACCTGATCAACATGTCCTCTCTTTTCCACCAAACCGGTTCCAGTGATAGTTCCGTGCTATTGCTTAGCTTAGCACTAGATCTTTGTGTTTCCAATGCCTAAGGTCCGGCTCCAAGCTCTTAAAACCAGCACCACAGTGGTGCAAAACAGTACTTTATAACTTCAATTTACTGCGATATTTACACTCAGAAATGCGGTCTTCTCATTAAAAACGGAGCACACCTACATACGCTGTTTATTCCACTCATAGAAAAGACCGCATGAGAAAAAAATCACTCCGTTTCATCTTGGACAAATCTGACATTAGAATGCCCTAGTTTACTCTTTTTAGTCATTTTTGGTCGCACAACAATCTGAGCACCGCAGCCACCGAGCAGCTACCACAGCCTGCAGTGTGGGGCATTCGGGGGAACATCGTAAATTGTACAGTCTATCAATAAGAAAATGTTCAGCAAGTCATATGTTTTGCCTGTGACAAGGTGAGAAGTGCGAACAAATGAGAAAGTTGGTTGCACCAGTTAAAAAAGTTAGTCTGGAGTCCTGTCTGGACTTCCATGTGGCGCGAGCGTTTTTCGGTAAACGGCTATGAATGCAGTGATGTATGGTGTGGCTCTAACTTGGCTCCTTGCTGATGGAAAAGCAGCCGGTTCTTAGGAGGTGCCAGGTTGGAACCAACTAAGCACTGGCCCTAGCACCACCACGAAACTAGCACCTGGTTCTTCTGGGTGGAAAAGGGGGAGGAGGCAGCCTCTAAAGACTCCAGGAAACATTAACCACATTCTTGGCAGAAGTCTCTGAGGCAATCAAGAAGCTCCTCAGTGGCAAGATGCAGGATTTGTCCTAAGATGCCAAAAGCTCCAGACCCTGATAAGCTCTCAGAAAGTTTATTCCACTTTTCCAGGGTAGTGGAAGGGAGGGTTCGATCAATAATTGAACCTCAGATTCAGGAACAGCAATACGGAGCCCATCCTGCTTGTGAATCAGTGGACCAGCTCTTTACACTTGTGGAGTTGCTGAATTTGTCAAGATAGTCTGTGACTAAAATGAGGGGTGAATACCTCCAAGTCTGAGGCCATGGTTCTTTGCTGGAAACTGGTGGATTGCTCCCTCAGGCTTGGAGGTGAGGTGTGAGCAAGTCTTTTGCAATCTTGTTCACAAGTGGTGGGAAAATGGAGTGCAAGGTGGACAAATGGAAAGATGGGCATGTTTACTGTACAGTCCTACTTTATGTACATCCAGCACCAATGTCAATATAGGAAGAAGTGCGTATCTCATATGGCAGACAAATTACCAACCTGCCTTACATAACCTGAATGTTATGTGTGAATGTGAATCTGGTCCCAAAACTAGCTGGTGTCAACTGTAATTTAATTCCAAGCTGTAACGCTGTGCATCACAAGTGAGCCAGATCTCTAGGCCACAGGCATGGCTGACTCTGGGTGTGTGGAACAGTGACGCACTGACCTGGAACTGACACTTTCAGAACAGTGTGTGGTGAGTAATTAAGCTACTGAAGGTTTCTAATAAACAACCAGCTATTTAGTGTTCAAAACTGTTGTCACTGAATACATTTCGAAGTTTTGCACAGTTGTGTTGTTTGTTCTCATACTTAAAGCAGTGCAGTTCTTAAATGTGATAACAATTAGTAAATGAATTGGTAAAACATCAATATACTATATATATTGTGAAGGATTCCTACTACTGGGTGAAAGTGACTGCATTTTAGCTTTGCACACATAATTCCTACTCTACTGAGCTGACCTCCAGAATTACTCAGCTGGTCATCTTCCTCCAGACTCCACATATTTGACATGGAGAGCAGGAAAAGCAATCAATACCAGACCTGACTTGATAGAAGACTTGTTTCCTGTGAGAAGGGGATGATATCCCCATTTTTTATAAGGTCTATGTATTAGTTAGCAATGACAGGTTCAGAGAGCGAGGGTGAAAAACTACAACAATGTACTGTAATCAGTAGTTTTCCACAAACACCAAGCAGTTACTAAAGTTCCTTGAATCATACAACTTTTAACCAGCATAAACAAACTGATCAGACAGCAGCAGCATGTAATGTATGGTACAGAGTCTTAAGATTAAATTTAACCTGTAGCCCTTGCAGCAGATTTTCCTTCTTCTTTAATCTGTTGTACACAGATTCCACATTTTGACTGTAAAATTACAAGGCACAAAGGAGCCATGCTCAGGACCAGTCTAGCATTATGAAAGCTGTCACTACGGTTCTGTGTATTTTAATATACTGTAAGAATGAATGAACAAACAAATATATATACATACATCTACACAAAACAAAAATGTAATGGTTCACTTCTACCGAGTGATATTGTTGGGATTTGAGTCTGGTACCTTTATTTTGGTAGTGTATTTCTTGTGTGTATTAGTTTTGTTCTGCATTTTCAGGCTGGGCGGGGCCATGGCCAGAGGACTCACTCCCCTACGAGCGGTAGATCGGCCACACTTCTTCTCGAGTTCTCTGGTTCGTTGTTATTTAATTCTATGCTGACGTTTTTGTGTCGGCATCCTCTGCAGAGCCTCCTCAGCCTGACGTCCTGCCCAGCCATCTCGAGGCAACCACCAGCAGCAGCCCTCCAGGTTTCCCACCACTGGATCCTAGCCGTCATGAGCACCCTCTTCCCCGGAACACGGATTCCCCCTCTTGCACTAGAGCACCTCGCTGGAGCACTCTAAGCCCTCTCACCTCCCCTCACGAAGTCCAGCGTGCACCGGCACTTCCCCCTCCTGCTTCCTTGGTGTCCTCACTCCTTCCCCGATGAAAAACACTCTTTTTACCACCCACCTCCCTAGTCGCCTTTATTGGGTTCACTTCCTGTAAATTAGGAGCCAACTCCTAACAGATATTTGGCTATTTTGATATCTGTTTGTAAAATTGCACCAATACTATGAAGAGAAAAATGCAGTAGTACATCTACGGATACATTTTATAACATCTCATATTTCTATTTTCACTCGGAATAATCCACATCCACAGAACACAAGGTCTACATTTTTTGGGACTACCCCGAACTACCCTTGACTGAAGAAACAGTCCTTGTATCACTGGCTGCACTGCTCACCTACAGCATCAATGAAGATATTTGTATGTTTTTGTCTTCCTTGCCACTACTGGCCTTCTTAACACTTTCCAATTGTTCCTATTTTACACACATTGTTTTTTATTATTACTCCATTAGCTACTACTCTGATAGTAATTTATCAAAGCTGCTTTGTAGGTCGAGAGTTTTCTGATTTATTAACCATTTTGGGTGGTTCAAAAAACTTTCTTTGTTGTGTTTTTGAGGACGATGGTCACTAATGTTTCCTTCTGCTCATCTGACTGCCCAAGGATCTCACTCATGCCACTCTAATATTCAGCCTATTTTACTCACAGAGTGGATGCTTTCAGTGTTTCTTTACCTTTTACTTTTTATTTTATGTGATATATTTATACCATAACCCAGGAGTGGCAGCCTGGTGCTGCTGGGGCTTGAAGCTTGGAGCCTTAACCACTGGGTGGTTTTGTTGTATCTTTGTCCCTTTAGCCAGGAGGCATAACAGGCCTGACTGATGTGATGTGTTGATGGGTGTAGTAATGTTTCTCAAATCAATCTTAAAAAAAGGTCAAGTAATTCAATTAAGGTAAGTGGTGGACTAACATATGTAATGGCACTGCACTCTGGCAAGGCATTTTTCAAATCAGTGGCTACACATTTATCATCATAGTACATCTAAAGCATTATTGCTGTGCATTTGCTCCAAGCTTTTGCTCTTGTTCCAAAAACAGACGTGGTTCTGACAAAGTTTATTCTTGGTTCTATTCTATTTTGACTCATCTGGATAAACCTCCTACATTTTGAACCTCTCCTACCAAGTGTGCAATAAGCCTTCTGTGTGGGGCATAAAATGCCAGACAGGCAGAAAAAGCTATTTCAAGGTCAGGAAAATACCAAAGAGTTGGTGTGTTGCTTGTGCTTGTCATTACACCACCATGAAAATAAGGCCTGAGGAGACAAGTGCTTGATCTACTGTACACGTCTGGCTCTTGAAGGCTGCTGTGCTGTCCATGATGTTGAATATTCTATTGCCACTGCAAACAGACCACCTGATGGACAACAGCTGCATGTGATGCTCTTGTAAAAAAAAAAAACCTGGTTGGTAAGGTGTCAATAAAATCAGAAACCAGTTGTAGAAATACTATCATTTTGGTATCATGTTAAGTGTGATTTTAATATAGTGATGAATTTTGCTTAGTACTGCCAAATGTGACAGAGATAGCCAGGTGACAATAACACATAACCTACAGCAGTAATAAATTTAAAGTGTAAAAATGCATTCATATAAAATTAGGTCTGGTTCTTGAACCGGTTGCACTCAAAATTATTGGAACTACATTTCCACGAGTTTTGAGTGGTAATCAAAGATCTACGGAGGGCACTGCATATGAAGAGTTCGTTTGCAAAAACAGATAACTCATCTTCACAAACCTTCAGAAAACCCACTTCCATCGTCTACCTGAGACGATATCAATCAAATTTAAGTTATCTCTATTTTTGTCGTTTCTACTGAGTCAAATCCACTCAGCTTCAGTTTGGTTGATATTATCTGAAGCAAACAACAAAAAATTAAGTTTTCTGAAAATCTACAAAACTGGAGTTATCTGTTTTTGCAAATGAACTCTTCATATTCTCTCTTTTCAACTTGTAACATAGGATACACTTCCTGATGTCATAGTGGTTCGCCTTGGAAAATGCATTTTTTGGTTCCAACTAAGTAACAACTTTTTGAGTTTTGAACCAATTAATTTTATGTCAAAATGCAAAGAGAAACAGTTTTGAATCCATTAAAGAAACCAGTAAAGGCAAGGGAGAGGAATTGATTTCTGAGGCATCTTGGGACTCTGAAGGCCATACAGTGACTTTCAAAACACACGAGAACAAAATTGTTGGTACCCCTCAGTTAATGAAAGAAAAACCCACAAGGGTCACAGAAATAACTTGAATCTGACAAAAGTAACAATAAATAAAAATTATATGAAAATTAACCAGTGAAAATCAGACATTGCTTTTGAACCGTGGTTTAACAGAATTATTAAAAAAAATAAACTCATGAAACAGGCCTAGACAAAAAATAATGGTACTCCTAGAAAAGACTAAAAATAATGTGACCATAGGGACATGTTCAATCAAGATGTGTCCTCTAATTAGCATCACAGGTGTCTACAAACTTGTAATCAGTCAACCGGCCTATTTATAGGGTTACAAGTAGTTACTGTGCTGTTTGGTGACATGGTGTGTACCACACTAAACATGGACCAGAGGAAGCCAAGGAGAGAGTTGTCTCAGGAGAGTAGAAACAAATTTATAGACAAGCATGTTAAAGGTAAAGGTTATAAGACCATCTCCAAGCAGCTTGACGTTCCTGTGACTGCAGTTGCACATATTATTCAGAAATTTAAGATCCATGGGACTGTAGCCAACCTCCTTGGACGTGGCCACAGGAGGAAAATTTATGGCAAATCGAAGAGACGGATAATACGAAAAAAGAGCCCAGAACAACCTCTAAAGACATTAAAGGTGAACTCCAAGGTCAAGGTAGGTCAGTGTCAGATCGCACCATCCGTCGGTGTTTGAGCCAAAGTGGACTTCATGGGAGACGACCAAGGAGGACACCATTGTTGAAAATAAATCATAAAAAAATCGGACTGGAATTTACCAAACTGCATGTTGACAAGCCACAAAGCTTCTGGGAGAATGTTCTATGGACAGACGAGACAAAACTGGAACTTTTTGGCAAGGCACATCAGCTCTATGTTCACAGATGCAAAAATGAAGCATATCAAGAAAAGAACAGTGTCCCTACTGTGAAACATGGAGGAGGCTCTGTTATGTTCTGGGGCTGCTTTGCTGTATCTGGCACAGGGTACAATGAAATCTCAAGACTATCAATGTATTCTAGAGAGAAATGTGCTGCCCAGTGTCAGAAAGCTTGGTCTCAGTCGCAGGTCATGGGTCTAGCAACAGGATAATGACCCAAAACACAGCTAAAAACACCCAGGAATGGCTAAGAGGAAAAAATTGAACTATTCTGACGTGGCCTTCTTATAGCCGTGATCTAAATCCTATTGAACATCTGTGAAAGGAGCTGAAACATGCTGTCTGGAGAAGGCATCCTTCAAACCTGAGACAACCAGAGCAGTCTGCTCATGAGGAGTGGACCAGAACACCTGCTGAGAGGTGCAGAAGTCTCATTGACAGTTACAGAAATCATTTGATTGCAGTGATTGCCTTAAAAGGTTGTGCAACAAAATATTAAGTTAAGGGTACCATCATTTTTGTCCAGCCCTGTTTCAGGAGTTTATTTTTTAAAATAATTCTGTTGAACCATAGTTCAAAAGCAACGTCTGATTTTCATTGGTTCATTTTTATAGAATTTTTATTTATTATTACTTTTGTCAGATTCAAGTAATTTCTGTGACCATTGTGGGTTTTTCTTTCATTAACCAAGGGGTACCAACAATTTTGTCCGTGTGTATGTCTGTGCTAACCACACACTTGTGAGGAAACTTGTCCTGTATCTATGAACACTTACAGATCACATGTAACAGTCAACAATAGGATGGAGTTTACATTTGTATATGCAGGTGTATAAGTGATACAGTGGTTTAAAAAAAAATGGCAAAGACATGAATATAGAGCTAAACAAATGCACAGCTTTTGTAGCAAGTCAGAAAATGACTTGACTGTCACAGCTGGAACAGAAAACCTTTGTCAAACAAATAAAATAGTCAAACCCTGTTTTCACTGTCAAGTTCATCATGGCTATCCATTCCCTGTTTCAAGTACAGCGTGATCTCACACAGATAAACCAGGTGTGTGAGATTTACCAGCTCTTACTGTCATTGTATCTGGTTAATATTCAAATACTCGTAAGCCCTCCAGCCTGACTTGTTAATTGCTAATGTAGTTTTGACTGATTCAAAATCACCAATTTGCATAATATTTAACAGTTTAGTTTTTATTATATAGTATGGACACACTACATGAACCTTTCGACACAACCTCTCACTTCTCATTTAAGTTATTTATCACATCTTGTTAGTTAACCTTTATGTCATATCCTACAGTTCCCCTGCATGTCTCTCTGAATGATTGTTTTAATCAAAAGCAAACTTTGAAACTTAAGTGAACTGAACTGAACAAAAATGGCATGCCCAGTGGCTGTTGACTGCTGTACTAGACCACAACCCTGCTTAGGGTCACCTTTAAAAAGCCTCATTGTAGCACTTTATTGAAATGCAGTTGAGTTCTACTAAAGATATCTTTCATTACGTTACTGGTCAGGCCTCACTCAGCTTCTTTTGAATGCTCAGAGAATAAGATTTATAAAGCAAAGAATGCACAACAACAGTTATAAATGAATGGTGTTTAAATATATAAGTTCAGTCACAACTATGTTCACTCCTGTCCTGTAAAGTCTGCAGAGTCTCGTACCTGCAGGTCCAGAGCTGTAAGCTGCTTTCCCTTCTCTCCTGGCTTGCGTTTATACTCCTCAATGGTCCAGGATGGTTGACAGCGCTTGCCATCTGAAAGGCTGGTGAGCCTCAGATCAGTGTACAGGGGGCTGCCTTTCACATGGGCCTTGATGGTGGGAGTGAAGGGGTGCGGTGAAAAAACTTGTTCAACCAGGTAGGACTCCTTTGGTGGTTTTGGGGGACGTTGCACCTGGGGGAGCTGATATTGACGCTCTCGCTCTGCCTGGAAAAGGAGAAAGGATGAGAGGACAGAAAAATCACCAGGAATGTTTCCAGCATTGCACTTAGTAAAACCTTGTGGGCTTCATTTCTGTAGTTTGCAAAGACTTTTAAAACTTCCGCCCCAGATAGAATAATCTGTAAGCTATAGAAGAAAGTGTGTATCACAGGGCAGAGTTTTTTTGTTTTTTTTTAATATCCTCAGACTGCTGATGTAAATACCTGGGGAGAGACTGCTGCTACTGTGCAGATTTGTGAGGCAAATGGAGGCAGACAGCTTTCTGAACCTAGTATACAGGAATGAACACATGAAGAGTTCAGTGATGTGTACCACCATTAGTAACATGCAACATAATAAGCAGCTATGCGGTACTTCAGACAGGCAGGCAGTCAGAGTACTCACAAGCCCCTTTTTAGTCCAATCCAGTCCAGCCCACCCACTAAGCAAGCTTTACAACCAAGGCAGCATTCTGCCTGCTCTGTGCTCATTACATTGCTCCTGCACCAATCTCTATAGATCTGTAAAAGGTAAATGTTCCACTTTCAAACAGTGCCTGAGCTAGGTTTCATTTCTGCTACTCCTGCTTGGTTCTACTTTACAATGTGTTTCTCCATTCAAACACCAATGGTGGCAGAGCTACCATGCACTTGAGGTTCAGAGTCTTGCCCAATGACACTTCAGCACATAGAGGGGCCAGAAATCAAACCTTGTGATTAGTGGACAACTCACTCTGCCACCAGACGGACAAGAGCTGATAAGCTGGATTCCTTGTTTTCACTCTTCGAAATGTTTTCCTTTCAGTGTTGTGAATCTCAGGCTCTGCTTGGTTTGTGATATCAGGGACTGTCTGTGTCATGCTTACACAGATTGTTACAGAGCATCACTCACCACCATATCCAAACACACGTCATCGTAAAGTAAATGGTTGAATACGACAGTGTCCTGAAATGTTTAAGTGGCGACAAGATAGATGGGCAGGTCATCAGGATATGACCTACAGTGAGTTATTTCTTGTCCTGTCCTGTACATTGTGCTCAGGGAGTGTGCAGATCAGCTGGTGGATGTTCTCACAGACATCTTCAACACCTCCCTAAGCACCTCCATTGTTCCAACATGCTTCAAAGCCACCACATTCATCCCCATGCCAAAGAAGTCATCAGTGTCCTGCCTGAATGACTATCGCCCCGTTGCACTCACACCCATCACAATGAAGTATGTGCTCAGTCCAATGCTGTTCACTCTGCTGACTCATGACAGTGCAGCCACGCATAGTTCAACCACATCATAAAGTTCGCTGACGACACGACCGTGGTGGGTCTCATCAGCAGGAACGACGAGTCAGCCTACACAGAGGAGGTGCAGCTGCTAACGGACTGGTGCCGAGTCAACAACCTGTCTCTGAATGTCAACAAGACTAAAGAGACGGTTGTGGACTTCAGGAGTGGAAAAAGGGAACATGCTCCACTGACCATCAATGGTTCCACTGTGAAGATCGTCCAGAGCACCAAATTCCTTGGTGTCCACCAGCAAAGTCCTTCACTTGGTCCCTCAACGCCAGCTCCATAGCAAAGAAAGTCCAGCAGCGCCTCTACTTCCTGCGGAGGCTGAGAAAAGCCCACCTCCCACCCCTTATCCTGACAATATTTTACAGAGGGACTATTACTACTAACCACTACCTGGTTTGGAAACTGCACTGTCTCGGACTGCAAGATCCTCCAGAGGATAGTGAGGACAGCAGGAAAAATCATTGGAGTGTCTCATCCCTCCATCAAGGACATTTACACCACAAGCTGCACCCGAAAGGCCACCAGCATTGTGAAGGACTCAACACACCCTTCACACAAACTCTTTACACTCCTGCCGTCTGGCAAGACGTTCAAAAGCATGTGGGTCTGCATGGCCCGACTGTGCAAGAGCTTCATCCCTCAAGCCATAAGACTGCTAAATATTCAAGGACTGGAGTAACACACAAACAAAAACACACACACACACATACGCACTACATCCATTGTGTTGTTACTGTCTGTGTTGTGTTGTATTGCCCCGTGTTCAAATTGTACATGTTTGCACTACCTGTTTCCATATTTCTATTTTATTTTGTTTTATTCTATTCTATTTTATTTTATTTTATGTTATTCTATTTTATCTTATCTTTTTTTTTGCACTGGATTAATTGCACTACCACCTTAGCTCTGGATCTGGGAAACACTGTCTCATTTCACTGTGTACTGTACAGCTGTATGTGGTTTAAATGACAATAAAGCCCTTTTGAATTTTGAACATAGATTAGGATACATCTTGTGGAACAGATTTAACTTCAGACTAAGCCTTGTGTAGCTGCTGACCATTTATAATGTACCAATGGTGCAAATCGAGAAGTGAATAAACAAACACTCTCACTGGTGGTTTGGAATTGGACCAAGCTTCATGTCAGTAGGGGTGTATATTAGGTCTGGATCTGGTTCAACAATGGAGGGACAAAGGGTGGTAGAACTGACTATTTCCAACTGAGTTCAGCTGCAGTTGTTTGCCAGTACGGTCTGTGTGGAAAACGCTCAAAGCACCTACATTTATTCAATAACTCTCTCTTTGCCCATTTTTATTCTTTTTGCCATTGGCTGATAAAGATCTGAAAAATATTTGCATCCTAACCTGCATATCATATTTCATTTTCAGGATAAGCTAGTCTACTCAGAAATGTCTTCAACTTGCACATAAGCAGCACACTGCTTAGGCTTTTGACAAACTGTGGGAGGGGTGGGAGGGTTATCATCACTTCCCACTCCCTGTTGTGCTGAGCTTGGTGTTTCCTTCTGGAGAGTGACAAGGTCAGAGCCAGGAAGGCAAATATCAAGGCTTTACATAATCTACATAAATTAAAATATCATTTGTTCTTTCTGTGTTGTCTTTTTTTCTTTTAGCTTCCTTTTGTTATGACAATATCATTAGTTTTGCCCCTGCAGTTCTCATCATGCTTTGGCTGATGTTGTCATGGTACTAATGTACTGTTCTGTGTTTATTCGTCATATTTTTGGTGAATCTAAGTTTTATCACTGGAAACTGCAGGTAACTGACTGTTTTATTTGAGAGAAACTGCATGTTTATGATGACTGCAGTGTTTGGTGTCAGCCAAAGACAATCTAGTCAGACTGCTAAAAAGCTACATTTTGTACTTATCAGACCCAAACATCTTCTTTTAGTTGACTTCAGAGTCTCCCACATGCCTTCCATCAAACTGACATTTTTTTTTTAGCAGGGACTTCTTTCTTTGCCACTCTCCCATAATGCCTAAACTACTCAGAAAAACATTAAATAGTTGTGTGCACAGTCCTCCCATCTTAGCCACAGAAGCTTGTAACTCCTTCAGAGGAGTCATAGGTGCCTTGGTGGCCTCCGTCACGAGTCTCTTTCTTGCACGGTCACTCAGTTTTTACGGACAGCCTGCCCTAAAAATGATTTACACCTGTGCAATATTCCTTGAATATCTTAAAGGTCAATTTAACTGTCCTCCAGTGAGGATTTTTTATCACGGAGTAGTTATAACCAGGAGTACTGATTCTCTAGTGACAGGACCTTCCAGATACAGGTGTCTTTATACTTCAATCACTGGAGACGCATTCACTGCCCTCAGATTATCACCATTTCACTATTTGTGTGACTTCTAGCACAAATTAGCTGCACCTGTGTTGAATCATGAGTGACTTTAAAGGGGGTAAACACTTACACTGTCATTTATTTATGATTTCTAATTTAAATCTGTCTTCACTTTGACATGAAACAGTTTTCTTTATAAATTACTGTTCAAAAAGCCAAATTAAATTGAGCATGATTCACAATGAAAAGCAATAAAAGGGGAAAACTTCCAGTGGGGGTGAATTTCTTTTATAGGCACTATAACTCTGAATTTGGAGGCAATATGTAAAGTGAAATAATGTGCTATAGTCAGGGCAAATAATATGATAAAGATGTGCTGTAATAATTTTTAAAATCAAGGGGAGTTTGCACGACTCTGCTATAATTATAAGCAAAGCAGCAATTAGTAGCAAATTATTATGAACATTTAAATAGGGAAAGTCTAAAGAGGACCCTATACATTTTCAGCCTCTTAATGGCACTCTTTTGAAAGCAATCTGTTGGACTAAAACTGTCAATAACAGGGAAGTTAAATGTAAGATGGTGCTTGCTGAGACATTGATTAAGATTTTAAAATGCAGGTTCAGGAAAGCTGACATTCACATTTTCACTCAACAAGGAACCTCACACAGAGTGTGACAAGCTGTCTCAGCAAACATGGAGGATGCATGGAGTTTTTTAAATATATATTTAAATTTTGGAATTGTCAAATTTATGTGTACACACAATAAAATAAGGAGTGGATCTCCTGATTCAGAGCGATGTAAACAGGCCAAACTGTGGTTCTGAGAGCGCCCTAAATAGCAGACTCGTCATGGCGTTACAGCTGGTGGGCATGTTGATGCTACAGTCCATTGGCAAAGAAGCTGCAGCTGAGTCCCAGCCTTCATTATCTAGGTTTTTTTCCATTTCTTTTCCACATTCCTCGGTTACCCTGACACTGAGACAGAAAAGGTGAGCCAAATCATAAAAGAACTATCAAAATAATGAGCCAAAAAGACAGGTTAATGCTCCTCTACTATCATATAATAAACCACTGACTTGCTTTCCTGATATACTGATATATTTGATGTACCTTTGTGATGAACAATGTCACATGACTGACATCCAAAGCCAACATTCAGTGTCTATGTAAAACGTAGTGTGTTCTATTTAAAAGGGCACTGGAGTCTGGTGTGTAACATTTTTTAGGTTTAGGTTTGCTTTTTTCTAAATTAACAAACTGCACACTTTTCTAATCTTAACCATATCACTGAATGTATACAAGATTCAAGAGTTTTTATTTGTCACATGCTCATACAGTATGTGCAGTGAGATGCAAAGTGAATGTTCCTCAAGGCTGTGCACTAACAATTTTAACAATTAGGCATTATAAAGAACCCTCTTTCAAAACAATAGAATAATATATAAAATAAGAAGGTGGTAGAGATTGTGAAGCTTAAGTGTAGCACACATTGTGCAAGAGTGTATACCATTCTGCTTATGTGATTGTATGGTTCTGTGCTCACACAGCTTGTCTACACTTCTGCAAATACACTACATTATTTCCCATGTTCTCCAGACAATGCAAGCTTAAAGTTTCCTCCATGCTTCCCTGTTTTCTTAATAAATTATTGTATAGGTGTAATGTCCATTTCTGGAGCACTAAAGTCTTGACTCTGTCTCAAATAGTTTGCAATTGGATTTGTTTCAGACTCGGTTTACTGTATGTGGTCTTTGCAAATGGTTGTTTAAGTACGATTCATTTGATGTTATATTCCGTTCATCAATGTGGTGTCTTTCATATATACAGTACAGCCAGCAACTATGTGACTACAAAAATGGCTTCATTTAGAGTTCCTCAGAGGACTTTTAATGGTAAACATTTGTGGTGGCAGTATTGAGCAAATTAAGGCCTGTCCCTCTTTGCAGTTCCAACAATGTCTGAAAAACCGGGGCACATGATTATTGATGTGAGGCACACTGGCATTATTTCAGATGACAATTATATTGGCACTGTCACTGAATACAAGCTGTGTTGTTATCAATCTTACAGTTTTTTATGGACCAAGCATGGGGCTGTGCTACGAAGCACGTTTGTCATAGTCAGGCTTTTCTTCTGTTGCTGGCTCAACAAAACCTAAAACCCCAGTCAGAGATAATGGGTATCATGATGGCGGTTATCTTTCTGTTAACTTAGTCTTTCTTCACCAGGAACAGGAGCTATAAAGAATATAAAAACAGACTACACTGAAGAGCGTTGCCACTGTAAATGCTGCAAGACAGGAATGTTGGTAGAAAATTGTTACTGGTGTAAGTTAGTGTATTTATTTTAATCTCTCAGTGACTCTCAGTGCAGCTGCTTATTTCTAATGTGACAGCTGTACATTAGAGCTCTGAAACTTTAAACTTTGTGATTTTTAAATTTAATTCTCAAGAAGTACATTCAGGTCCAACACTGTCCCATAATAAAGGATGCATTGAAATTGCTTCGTTTTTTGGTCAAATCAAAGTAAAATTGCTATTATTAATTAACTGTTCTATGTGGTAAATACCAATAGATAAAATATATATATATATTTAAATCTTTGTTCTATTAGCTGCATAACCAGCAATGTTAAGCAAACTTGGCAGCAAATCAGCACCAAGCACACACACATTTATGGATTTTCTGTATTAACAACTTGGTGCATGTCGGTTCCTGTGGCAACAATTTGTGGTACTGTAACTGCACAACTTCATCCAGTGGGATTACTAACATATGACTTAACAGTTTTGCAGATATACTGCATTTCTTCAGCTGAGAATCTGTACTGCTTATAAAGACTATGGTCAGGAAATGAATTGGTAAAAGAGAGAGACGCTTCTTATAGCCGATATAAGTCCCAAACACTGAACAGAGCTGCCTCTGGAACAAGTTAGCTGTGCAGCCTAGTTACCATGGTGATCTAGCAGGTTCAAAGAGAGCCACCTTCATTAAAGTGAAAATTTTCCAAGCTCAACATACGTTTCTGACTGATTAATCTAATAGTTAAAAAAAAAACATTTGACAAAGCTTCTCCGTCACGATGCAAGTCACTTACATTGAGAAAATTTACCTTCAGGTATGAGGATCAACGTATGAGCACTATATTCTGTAAAATAAAAGTTGCATGACTGTGTGCAGGAAACAATGGCTGTGAATGAAACTAATCACATAATCAAAGAGATATAGCTCTACACTGCTGGTTTCTGTGTGCCATCCAGTCAGAAAAAACTGCTGCCTGTCCTCATTCCAAGGCGCTAAAAACAACACAAGTGCTTTTCTTAGCTACTGGACAGGAGGTTCCCAGGCTGAGGATTCACATTTGCATATAAATTATTCATAAACAAGTTATAATTTAGATAAATGCCAGCAGCTGAAACACAAAACATACACTAAACTACTGCATATATGGCAACACTTGGGGTTTATAGTTTTGGTCACAGCCAGAGATTGTCACTGAGTATATCTGTAAGTCAAACTAAGGTTAAGATGAAAAAGCCAGAGAAAGTATAACATGTAAAAACGATTTCCAAACAACCACCCCACTGAACATGCAGTAATATTTTATTGCTGACATGATTCTAATAAAAGTCTTCTACAGATTCTTTTTGTCTTTGTTCACATTTTAAATGCTTGACAGATTCTCACTAGGTTTAGGGTGTGTTTTCAGTTAGAACATGCAACACAGCTAAGTTGAGGTATGTCCACGGCAGTTCACTTATTCTCATTCATTCTTAAATACAACAGTCTGGACAAAAATTACCTTACAAAATGAATGCCTCAGCTGTGTGAAACACATAGAAAATTATAATAATAGCCTCTATAGATCATTTTATTCCTCCTAGACTTGAAAAAATCTTTGTGACTGATTGCAGAAATGCTGTTGCTATGATCACATTTCTGAGAATCCATCCATCCATCCATCCATTCTCTTCCGCTTATCCGCTTATTTCTGAGAATAACACCCTGAAATCTTTTCCCAACTTCAGACAGTGTTGGATAGCATGACATGGATTGTTTTTTTTGTTTTTTTTTCTCAATATCTTCATTATCTGGCAAGTTAAAAATAGAATAGTGAATATCCCCACTTAATGTGGAACAATACTGAGTTAACTGAAAGATGATATATATTCCATAGAGTACAGTTACACGGAAAGCCAAACGTTACAACTAAAACAGTGACAAACCACTGAAATTCTTGGCTTTCTTAAGTATTTTGACACACAGTTGATGCTGTTTGAAACAGTGCCCTTTAAAAAACAAATGACACACAAAATTGACACACTGTGTGCACTTTCATCCATCTATTCATCCGCTATACTCGCATTACACTGTAGAGGGTGGAGGGGGGCTGGAGCGTGTCCCAGCTGGCATTGGGTGGGAGGTGGAATACAGCCTGAACAGTTCACTTTTCACGACTCACAAGAATCTCATACATATAGTATAGCACAAAGTTGAAATGTTATGGTTTGGGGTTGATTTGTTGTCTCAGTACCTGAACAGTTTGCAGTGATTGATTCAACTATAAGTTCTGCATTATATCAAAGAGTTCTAGAAGTACTCTTCGTCAAATCTATTTTAATAGATTGTTTTGACAGCAACACAGGCAGCTGTGCATGTCAGTAAGGAAGCATGATCAAGGTTTTATACTAGGAATGAAGCGATGCAGTTTTTTCAGGGCCGATGTCAATAATTGAAAATCAAGAAAGACCAGTAACCGATATGTCAAACCAATATACACTACATGTGTCAGGGTAATCTGTGGCTGACTCCTAACTTAGCTACTATCCACTGATGTAGGCCACTGTTACTCCTGCAACTCCAGTAACATGTTTCTCACCTTCCAAACAAAGCCCATATCTCATTTCACTAATTGTACATCCTCAGTTCCTTTCCTCGACTCCTCTCTATGTGTCTTAGTTTGTCCCACCAGAGATTTGAGCACAGGAGGCAAGGAGGAGACGCACAGAGAGAGGAGTCAAGGCAACAGGTATTAAACAAAATGACACATCCTCACCTTGGAGCATCAGTTTAAAGTGACATCAGTTAAATATAGCATGTGGCACAGATGTATTGCCAGTCCTTTGTTTTTCATAGTCATACAAAACTGTAATGGCACAAACAGGAACCAACAAACTGAATAGCTAATCAAACTCAAACACAGTTCCAAACTCACTTTTTTAAGATGCTGATGCATTGTTTCCAAGCAGCATGTGCCATCACAATAGTGTGTACTATGTTGAGTCCTCACACTCTCACACATGTTTGCACTGCAGCTGTCACATCAGTGGCGTTAAGTGCTGAGGCCTTAGGATGGAGACTAAGACACACACACTCTCACACCCTTTAGTTCTTTGGGTATGTACATCAAGATTATACTGTACATAAAGTGTGTTTTGCTTTATTATTGGTTTTAATACACGCTTTAAAATATATACTGTATACTTGTCTAATTAATGTTCAAGTGTAAATGCTGTCAACCTCAACTCCAAAACCAAGGCCTCTGGAACTCTTATCAAAAAATACAATGTAAAGTTATTTTTATTCATGTTTTATTTTATGTAGGTGAGAGAAATAAGAACAGAGGAAACATCCAGATAAACTGGATGGACTGAAAAGCTCTTTGTCAACACCAGCAGAGTAGCTCTATTGCTGTGCCATGTGGTTCCTTTGTTCCACATGGCATCTTTCACAGCCAAGAGATGTACTCAAAGCTATTCAGTGAGAAAAGGAGTTAATCCTGTCAAATGAAGGAGAATAAAAAGTGGACAGGATGTACCTGGTGTTTTAGAACTTTTAGTTCAGGCTTGTGCTTCTTCTGTGGCCTGTCAACAAGTAACCAGTGGAGACAGAAACATCTTACATGAAGAAAATATTTATTTTTCTAAATGAGCTGATAAAATCAAAAATAGCATTTTGTTTATTTTCTGATGGTTTCTATCAGGAATGCAGCTGTTTGTTTTCAGAAATGCGTCTACTAACACTAACAGGAAACTTTAATGTTAACACATACATGCCTTCATTAAGATGAAAATAAACAGCTTAGTTAATACTCTCTAATATCACTTATATTTTAAATTGACAACATCTACACTTTAGAAAATAGATTTTTCAGGAATTCCAGATGAGGTGCCAATGATTAGAACCTACTTAGGAGTGACAAGTGAAGTCTGTTTTATTTACACCTCTGACATCTCAGGTCTGCTGTTCTCTCTGCCATTAAAGTGTGTGTGGTCATCATGCCAAGGTCTAAACAGCTCTCTTCTGAAAAAAGGTTGAGAATAACTTTGAGTCAGGCAAAGAATTTTAAAAGATATCCAAAGAATTAGAAAAAAAAATCCCACTGTAAACAAAATATCACCTACAGTTGGCATAGATTTACAACAGCTGCAATCTGTCTGGCTGCTACCCCAGCAAATTAATTCCAAGAGGAGATTGCTTGATGAAAAAGAAGTTTCCAACAAACTCAAAATGTTATGACAGGAGCTGCAGGTAATTCTGCACCCGTTGGTGTCAAAGTACTGTATCTACAATCAGAAAGAGATTGGACAAATTTGACCAGCATCGAAGGCATGCCAGGAAGGTGTCTTTTTAGTGCAGCATGCCTTTGCTGACTAAAACCAATAAAAGAAAGGGACGAGACAGCTTGCAGTCAGACAAGGATTTCAAAGAGGATCAGATGTTTGCTTGTCTTCTTGGGGAGTGATAACTGTCTATGTAGCCAGATCCCACAGAACAGCTCTTGTAGCACAAACTGGTGAAAACCTTAATGCTACTATGATAGACAAGTGTGTCACACACTGCAGCTTTCTGTGTATGAGGCTATGTAGCTGAAAACAGGTCAGGGTACCCATACTGACCCCAGTCCCCTTCTAAAAGCACCTGTTGCAGGTGACAATGTTATTGCTGCACTCAGAACCACCTCAGCAGCGCCAACTCTGTCACCTGCAACATTGCAGCAGACCTTGCAACTATCATAGCACCAATGGTTAGAAACACCACTCATCACATACAACGCTCCACTGACTTTGCCCGCAAAGTTCAGAAATTGAAACTGGCTTCAGAGGAAACCCTGGTTTCATGTGATGACACGTGACTTTTTACATGCACACCCACATCTAATGACAGAATCAACCTCACCCACAGCTAGATATGCACCTTGCTAGAGCTCTGTCTGTCTCCCACTTACTTTAAATCCATAATCCTTCTACAGACAGAAGCACAGCTGCACCTTGGGCTCTCCAGTGTCACCCATTGTCGTCATCCTCAACATGGAGGAAGTGGAAAACAGAGTACTGAGCTCATTAAAGGGAACAACTCCCAGCCACTGCTTCAGATATGTGGACGATACCTGGATCAAAATCAAAGCTCAAGAAGTAGAAGCTTCACGGTGCACATTAACTCCATGGACAGTAACGTCAAGTTTACAGTGGAAGATATGAAGGATAACCAACTTCCTTTTATGGACTGTGCTGTGCATGTTGAGAAGAATGGATGACTCAACATTGAAGTCTGCACAAAACCTACACACACAGATGAATATCTGCTGGTTGATTCCCACCACTCACTGGCACACTAGCTGGGAGTCATCAGAACCTTAAAGCATCAGGCTGAGAATGTTCCTTCTGATGCAAAGGGAAAGGAGAAGGAGCATACTTAGATTAGGAAAGCACTGAGGAACTGTGGCTACTTCAACTGGGATCTTCATCAAATCAACGCAAAGATCTAAAACGACGCACCACGGAAAACAGAACGGAAAAACAGGAGGAACAACAATGTTATTCCACAGTAGCTGGTTTGTCTGAGAAACTCAGATGTATGATGTTTTGGATTTTCTCCAAATGTAACATACCAGTGCTCTTCAGACCCATAAAAAACCAACACACATGTGAAACAACATTGTATATTCAATGCAGCAAAGAGTGCAGAGACTAAACAACAGCTTCACAAGCGTATGGCTCAACACAAGACAGCAGTTCATCAGGACAAACTTTAACAGCCACCTCTAAACAGAGGAGGGGGGCTACGACGTCACTTATCTTTAAGACCCTAAAAGAGAAGTCCAGCTGTTGTCTATTCAAGACACATGTTTTAATCATTTAACCATAGAAAATAAAGAGTTATAGGAGTCGTCGGAAACTCAAGACTGAGATGATATACGTGGTCTTTACAAGTGTACGTATAATTTTGTTTACAACTCTACATGACTTTGTATGAAACTGCATTTACTGTGGTAGAATAACATGGTCCATAAAGCGTATTCCTAGTTCCAGCAAATCCCAACAAGCTCCCTTCGAACAATTCAGACAGGAGATCTGAGGACCTCACCCTTAGAAAGACGGCAAATAAGTCTGTTTCACAAAATGTTGAACTTTTCTGCTTCTCTATATCCTACGCAAAGTTTTAGCTTTGTCTCTGCGCTCCCCAGACAGTCCTGCTAACTGGGCACAGGCTTTTAAGACATCATGTTGAAATATCAGAACATCTCAGCAAGTGTTAAGTTTAGTTGCTAACAGCGAGCCGTGAGGAAGCAGCCACAGATTACCTCAAAACAGTGTCTGGAAAACTAACAATGCTTTAAGGTATGGGCCCTGGTGAGCAATGAAAGATATACAACAATAACTAATGAAAAAAACAGGGAAGAACAGCAGACAGAATTGCAAGAGTAGAGAAAACAAAAAATTATGGATCACACAGTAAACAGAGGATGGTGTCCTTGTGCCCTGAGACACTGATGCCATCACTTCTATTGCTATTACACATATTCAGTTCCAATAGTCCTGATCAATGAAGAAGGCTAGTTGTGAATGACAGGTTTCCTGCTATCGCATGCTGTTAAAATATAACATTAAATAGGTACTACTTCCAAATGTCAGTTATTCGATTTCCTTGATTACCAATAATTGGCAATGGCATCAGACCTGAAAAACCTATTTCGGTTGATCCCTAAGAAGCACTATCACAATAAACACATAAAGTGTTATGCTATGGGCTATCTGTTCCTTTTTTTTTCCTGCACACTTTTCTCTTTCCATCATTTTGATAGAAACTGTTCTCTACTGGTCATGAATGTATGCATGTCTAAGTCCAGATAAGCACTTTTGACTTGCTGTACAGTCACTAAAGGGGTTTCTTCACCGTTCAAATGATTTTTCACTCATCCATGGTTGCTCCTTGGTCTGCCATTAATTTAATTTTCCTGAGTGCACCCAACTACCTTTTTGCCAAATACCTCTAAATCTCTTTCATATACTTTTTTTTTTCTTTTAAACTCCATACTGATATCATTTTCACTTGCATGGTCACTTCTCTGCTACTTATACTGACAATTCTGAGCCATATGTGAACTCATTTTGCTCTTGAACTAATGTTAAAACAGCACACTGCTGCCGAAGAAACAATTAGTAGCCAAGTGCAATTTTACTTTGAATGCCTGGAATCTGGGGACTATTTGATGTTAAATGGGATGTATGTAACACATGTGTCTCCAGTATTGATGCAGACCTTCTCTAAATAAATCTGAGACTTTCATTAAGTATTCATTGTTTTATTTCAAACTGAATGTGCTGAAGCACAGAGCTTGAAGAGCAAAAAATATTAATTGTCCAAATATTTGTGACAGTGAACTCAGCCAGATTGTATTTGCTTACATTAAACAACAGTGGTTGACTCAACGGCGTTGATAGACAGTTTCATCTGAATGTAATTGCCCGCTCAGCTGTGTTGCCACCATTTAACTCAGGGGTCGGCTCCGGAGCGCATGCGGCTCTTTCATACCTCTGCTGCAGCTCCTTGTGGTTTGGGAAAATAAATAATGAGTATTTCATTTTAGTGTACTTTTAGTTCATCAGGTTTTGAAACTTAATTCTAAATTTGAAGATTGCAGTGATCTTGTAACATTACAATAATACGTGTTTAATGTTTTGTTGCTCAAAATATGCGTAACAACCGCCGATGTGCGACACCCTCCGGCACACGCAGTGTTGCCAACTTGGCGACTTTCTCAATCCTCTTGACAACTTTTTTTTTTGTCAAAAGCTAATAGTGACAAATCTAGTGACTCTTTCTGGTGTTATGGAGACTTTTCTGGTGAATTGGAGACTCTGACGTGAAAACACGTATCGTATCGCAGTTATAGTCCTCAGTGAGCAGTGATGCTGCCGTGAGCTCCTCCCCATCCCAAAGCGCTCACAGGCAGTCAGCAGTCTGGTCAGCAGTCCTAGCTGCAGTCAGCAGGACAAACACATGTCATTTTTACGTTGCTGCAGGTAGATAATTTAAGTTTGGCTTTTTATTTCATAAATACAAGGAGGACTCAAATAGACACTGAGTATTTTATTCGAAAGTAACCTTCAACCCAGCATCTTTTTTTTTTATCAGAGTTCAAAATGTTTTTGTTGCATGCACAAATAAAATTTAGTTTTTTCTGCAGCAGTTCATTGATTTCATAAATCCAACACACTACAGTTTTTTATACATAGCATAAAGACAAAAAAATGATAGATGCAATGTCATCTTCATTTTAGATGTCAAAAGGGTTTTGTGGCCCTCTGTGTTTTCTTTTCCATGGGAAACAGGTCCAAATGGCTCTTTGAGTGTTTAAGGTTGCCGAACCCTGATTTAACTGATCCTCTTAGAGTCGTGTGAAAAATTAACTGTAGAGTTACGGTCTCTGACATATTTTGCCAAGCAAACATTTGGTCCTCATTGATACGGTGCCTACAGATAAATGTAATATGCCCTGTTGAATAATTTATTTCCCAAAAATATAATTAATATCAATACAGATGTTATATTATTCATGTGAAAATTTAACTCCACCTTTGGTCTAAGGATCTATCATTGCCCGTTTCGCAGAAAAAAAAATTCTAGCAAAATTATCGATCAGTCACTGACATGCTCTTTTTGCCAATTTACATTTAAAAAATTACCCAAGCTGCCAGATTTTGGAGGGTTTTCTACACATAGCATGAATCGTAGCTACACTTTTGGTCAGATGGCTTTACATTATCTTCAAGAAGTCTTGGGCATGATGCAGAATTTGCAGCTGAGCCAACTGAAACTGACTGCAACCTGAAGAGATATAAAGCTGGAATTGTCAGGCATGTGGATGTTTCCTCTGCTTCTATTACTCTCAAATACATGGAAACGGATGATAGAAATTTTGTGTTTCATTTCTGGTGTTTGGCAGGGGAGCAACTAAAATGAACATTATTAATGTATAGTTAATATTTTTGAAATTATCATGTTGATAAGAGGGGCTGCAAGGTGTCTCGGTGGTTAGCACCGTTGCCTCGCAGCAAGAAGGTCACAGGTTCGTGGCCCGATGAGGACACCTGGAATCTTTCTGTGTGGAGTTTGCATGTTCTCCCCGTGAAAGCATGGGTTCTCTCCGGGTTCTCTGACTTCCTCCCACACAGTCCAAAAACATGTTGAGGTTAATTGGTGATTCTAAATTGTCCGTAGGTGTGAATGTGAGTGTGCTTGGTTGTCTGTCTCTAAGTGTAGTCCTGTGATAGACTGGTGACCTGTCCAGGGTGTCCCCTGCCTTCGCCCTAAGTCGGCTGGAATAGGCTCCAGCCCCCCCGCGACTCCAGTGAGGATTAAGTGGTGTATAAATAATGGATGGATGGATGGATATTGATAAGAGTCCCAGTGGCCTAGGAGAATTGTTCAGATTTCTTGTTTGCAGGGTATTTACTTCGAAACCCAAAGATACTCAAAGATACAGAAAATTAGATAACTGTTTACAAACGTCTTCCAACAAAGTGTTTTAATGTGATGTGTCATTGTCAATTATATATCTGTATTACAGGTGTAACAAAGCCTACCAAACGGCATCTAATTGCAAACTTTAATTAACTAAATTAGTTAAATAATTAATGAGATTTACAGTATCAATGTAACAGTATGGAGTACAGAACTGAAACTAGGGATGTCCCTGTCACAGAGTAGAGCAGTGTAACAACAGTAGCGGGTTGAGGACAGTAAAGCACAGTAAAGAACAACTATTAACATATGATCTGTTCTGATACCAATCCCAGTTAGCCATGATCCATCACTTCACCATTTATAGAATCATCATTTCTCCGTGGAGCAAATGCAGAGAAAAAATAAGAAATTATATAAATTAGATGAATATTGGTAACTTTAATGTTCAAGCTGGTGCCATGACAACCTAACTGGCTGCAAATAAATCAATTCAAGACAGCACATTATCCTGGGGTTGTCACAGATTATATTGCTTTACACAAACTTTATCACAAAGACTCATTTTGGGACTTCCCAGTCAAACAATTCCATAATATCAACAACAGTATGTGCTGCATAAAGTGCATGAGCATCCTATATGCTTTACCTGTTATCCTGTGTTTTCCAAATACGTCACCTTTATTTGTATCTTTCTATTTCCATACAGGATTACTATTAATCTATTTTTGATGTTGAAATGAAATGGACAGCACATGTTCTGTGAGTCTTTTTTTCTGAATCTGTCGACAATTGGTCTCTGTGCTGTATGTCAAACACTGTGTGTTTCTGTCTGACTCAAATGTAAATGTAAAACAGTGTCTGTACCTCTTTGACTTTTCGATGTCTGTCCTTGCAGTCTCGGTCTCTGTCTTTATCCCTGCCCTCGTCTCCAGGGTGGCAGGAGTAGGACACAGTCCTCCAGTCCCGTGGAGAGTTGGTGATGCTGGCAACCTTTGACTCAGTGGCACTGTTCTCCTCGTTCAGTGAGCGGGACGACCTTCTGGTGAACATGCTCTTCTTCAGAGCTTTCATCCTGAGGCTGTTGCTATTACACCCATCTGTGCAGCACCACTCCCCAACATGGCCACTGTCCATTTTGACATTGTGACCAGTGGTGTGGCATTGGAAAATTTGAGGTGAGAGGGTGATGTCAGAATGTGGATGTGGGTGGGACTTATCTGGGGTTGCATTGGACCCGGATGCTGATGCTGTATCCCCTTGCCTCCCATTGGACTCAGGCTCCTGGATCTTCTCATCCAGCTTGTTGAGCTTTGAAAGTACCTGGGAGATCTCACTTCGAACCCCCGACAGAGACTCCAGTTTCTTTTCAATCTCGCCAATTCTCATCACCAGCTTACACACACTTGATTTGAGCTCATCATCTGTGTTTTCTAGTGAATGGAAAAGGCGATCCAGCTGGACCTTGGCTAGTTTGATTGTGTTACGGTCAGGGGAGCTGTCACCTTCAGACTTAAGCGTTACCTGAGAGAGAGACCCGTTACTGTTGTAACATGATGACTGGACAATGCCCAAAGAGTCACAAACACTCATATCATCCAGAAAACGAAAAATGTCACTTATGTCATCACTAATCATCTCAGAGTCCTCATCGGAGTGTTTGAAGGCATGTCTTTCTCTGTCACTATACTTAGATGGATATTGCTTCACCTTCTTCTGTTCGGCCTGTTCTGTTTGAGTCCCAACACTCGAGGAACTGTCCCCTCTTTGAAAGGATGCAGCACTCATTTTTTTGTCCCTAAACATTTTGGTTGCCTCTCTTTTTTCCATAACTGCAGGTCCACTTGCCATCAGAGTTATTTCCTTTGTTTTAATTCCATTACTTTTCTTTGCAAAGCCAGGAGAAGCTACAACCTTTTCCTTTGGGCTGTGAAAATGCTGCCCACTATCAGTGTCAATTATGCTGATGTTGCAATGGTGGTTTTCTTTGAGTGGTTTGTTGTCCAAAAAAGGCCTCTCAAAGTCTGGAGGCCCCTCTTCTGTGTTAAGACTGAGGCTCTTCACGGGCCACGCCGACTGTTTCCCTGCTTTGTTACTGTGCTTTCTGCTGCTGATGCAATCAGAGACTGTGGTTGGACCGAAGTATGTAGATGCCTGTAAGTCGTCCAGGCTCTCGTGCTTCACCCTCTGTCTGTCTTGAAGTGGAGAGTTGAGTGTCGGTTCAAAGTAGGGATTACTGTAGGGCAGTTCGAAGCTATGGTTGAAAAAGGTAGCAGGCTTGTGCATCTCCCTTCTATGGTAGCCGTCTGCAGCCTTACTGCCCTGTTTGCCCTCAGTGGTGACGACCTACAACAGTAACCCAGATAAGCCAGCTTTAAAACACACTCATGCAGCAAACACAGGGAACTGCATATTGATAGTAATTATAGGGAATAAAAACTCAGAATAACAAAATATCACAAGACTACAGTAAGAAGTCATAATTAGTGTCAGGAAAAAATAATCCTAGACCACAAGTCCTCTGTGGTATTTTGTTTGTAATAGACGGACCGTCAGGCTGTGTATAAATTAGACACTGCGCAGAACCTTCAACTCTTAACGCCTAATTTATATGTGAGGAAGTCATACAGGTTAGGGCAGGTACAGATACAATATTACTTGAGAATGAATAACTCGAGAAAATTTGCACAATGACAGACACGTTCTTACTCCCTTGTTTTCAGTCTATTAAATACATGATGTGGAATATTCCAGTATTTCCCCTTTTTCGGCAGTGGGGGCTTAGAAAAGTACATTTTCTTAACCACTGCACTGAAGTACATTTTAAGTACTTGTACTTTAGTTAGGTTTTTCATTTTATATTACCTCACATTGCACTTTATATTCCTTATATATATATATCAAACAGCTAAACACTGATCAGCCACAACAGTAAAACCACCTGCCTAATATTGTGTAAGTCTGTGTAGGCTGCCAAACAGCTCTGACCCAGCTGGCCATGGACAAGAGTTCTCCTTTGGGTGCTGTGGTTTGTGGGTTGGGGCCTCCGTGGATCAGGATTGTACCAGCGCATCCTACAAATTCTTCAACAAATTAGGCTTTGTCTTTCATTGCCTCGAGCTCTTTGTGGTCTTGCCTCAGTCATTGCTGAGCCGTTTTTGCAGAGTGGTAGGGCACACTGTGTGCCTGCAGGAGGTCGCTGGTGTTGGGGAGGGTCACTGCCACAGAAAGTGTGCTTGGACTATGACACTGTTCATGTAGGTGGTATGTGTCAAAGTAAGCCCCACATGAATGCCAGGACCCAAGATTTCCCAGCAGAATGCTGCATTGTAATGATATGATCAGTGTGGCCCAATTCATCTGTCAGACACCAGAGAGCACCTCCAGAGGTCCCGTGTCTATGGCCTAACAGGTCAGCAATATTCTGTCAACCCAAGGAGGACCTACACAATAAAAGGCAAGTGGCTTTAATGATGCAGTTGTGATCAGTGTACATCAGCTACCAAAGTGATTAAATTATAACTTATTACAGTAATTGTCAGCTCAAGGTGTTTTATATTTGTTGAACTTAAGATTACATGAATATTTGCAATGGTTCCTCTTGCTGCTATGGTTTCCTAGAATTTTAATTATAACAGTAAACAGTCTTTTTTTTATGTCATGGTTTTAAATAAAATCACCCTTGAAACATTTTACTTCATTGTGTACTGAAAGGCACTGAGACACAGCATCAGAGGTACAGCTATTTTAATTATATGTTCTAAATATTCCTGTAACTCTAATCCCAAATTCTTAATTCATATTTTTAGAGTCTAAGAAAACGTGTGTGTAACATCTTTAGGACAACACACATTTTTGTCACTTTGTCACACAATCACCTATTTAGAGGAACATTACCATAAAAATTAAAGTAGCCTTTTCTCTTTTACATCTTGTAATAGCATCCTAAAAACACAGACCTGTGGTGAGAAGGATGCAAAGCTGTGAAAGTCCTCCTTAAAAATGTTCCTCTTCTGGATGCAGGAGTGAACAGAAAAGGGCTCTGGATGGCCAATGTGCTGCAGGGACTCCTGTTCGATAGCAGACTCACTGTCTATGTCCATGGGAAAATAGGTGCTCTGCATTTCACAAGGTGGTGAAGGTGGACTGGTGCCAGAGTACTGGGGCAGGTGATGCAGTTTGTCCAGAGAGGCTGCTCTACATGACAGGTCTTTGCTGATGCCCAGAAGGAAATTGGGGTCTGAGGTGGGAATAAACTGCTGGCGGTTGTTGCACTCAGCTGATTTGGAACAGGGAGGAGCACTCTGAGCCACAGGGTGCTGCTGGGAGCGATGGTGATGATGATGGTGATGGTGTCCGTCCCTGGACTCATCCATGTGCTCATAACTAATACCTCTGTCACAGTTTTGATGCTTAAAGGCATCATTGTCAGACGTACACAGCTCCACCGATTGGTTCTTGTGAAATTTGGCTCTGTGCATCATGGGGAGCTTGTCTTTGGCTATTCCTCCATTCATCTGGATCAAGTTAAACATGGTAACAATGTCTGCAGCCACCATGAGCTTCTTGGACTGTGGGTCCTCCATGGAGCAGCGCATCTTGTCCTTGAAGAGAGTGGCTGGGAAGGCGGGATCCAGGCAAGCCATGTAGAACAGCAGGCTGCGGAGCTTGGCTAAGTGCACCAGATCAAAACGAGCACACAGATACTTGCACAGATTCTGGTAGGACATGGTGTTCCGCTTAACGTCGAGTTCCTCCAGGATCCGGTCCAGGAACACAAAATATTCTGAGTCGGGGTCCATGGTTACTGAGTGGCAGGAACAGGCCTACGAAGAAGGTCCTACTTCAGAAGGGTGACAGCTGGAAACCACACACCCAAATGTTCATTCAGTGTGAATTTGCTGCTTTTCTTCCTGGACAGAAGACAAATAAAGGATTCCAGAAGACCAAGGGGAGGCAGTGACAACAAAGGCGAACCTAAAATGACACTTGGCTGGTTTAATTAGGCATAAAAGGCTTTCTAGCAGCAATTCATCCTGAACAGAAGCTGCATTCCGACAGTAACAGAAGCAGCAGAGCCTCTGATACACGTTCCAGCTTTAATTCAGTTGCGTTTGCACATCATCACTTACGCTGAGGTCCTGGCAACAGAGCGGAGAATCATCTGATCAGCTCGGTGCAACACAGCATGTCGCTCATCACAGAGCCAACAAAAGACTGGATAAACTCAGAGTAACATCGTCATCTGGATATGAATCCGCAGTGTGATGTCCTCCGACACAAGCAGCCGAAAGGGTTTTACAAGGACAAGCTTTCACCCATCCAATTATCAGTCGGTCTAAATAGGGGGGAAAAGCGTAAAGCAAACCCAGTGCAACCTCATATGCATGGGCACAGGCAAATACTGATCAGATAATCCAGTGTCCCGGCTGCTGCGGACGTCAGACACAGACCCATGCTCCCTGACAGTCCCAGCGGGCGGGACTGTCTCCATGGCCTGTGTTCGCTCTCCCTCCTGGAGCTCGACCTATTAGTGTCGTGACGCTGTGGCGACGGAGCTGTCCGAGAGTTGAAATTGCATGCTGTGCTGAAAACCGACGACTGTCAAGTCAAACACAACGTACACGATCACCGCCGGTTTCCGCTTTCAGCAGAAATGTCTAAAAGAGGCGTTCCTGAAAATCAAGACTTTATTTTACAAGATGAAAGAGGTTTTTGTTTGTTTGTTTTTTATGACGGTAATTAGATGTAACAATAGAATATTGCGCATATGGGAAGTTACAAACTAACATGCTGCTTTTAAACTGTTACAGGTTAACATGTAGTCTGACATTGGTACGGTACTCAATTTCTATTTTCATTACCAAGTAAACTGCATTTTAATATTTTAATGTTTAAAATTCTAGTTGAATAGAAATTTTAAAATGAGCTACTTCTAAATGTCATATATTGTTTGGTAGAGTACACAAGCATATTTAACAGAAATACATGCTGCAATTAAAACTTTTTTTAAATTAATGTATGAAAATAACACTGTCTATTAACTATCGTTGTGAATCATCATCCAACCCCGCCTTTTTAAAAAAAAATTTAGACTACACGTATGTAACTCAGATCTGTATAGAGTAAGACTATTTGGTCATCTACCAGAACTCCAAGAGACTACATCTACATCAATGTCTTCTAGTACTACTTGGTTTCATGATATCTTCTTACCTATAAACCTATAAACCGTCCACAGTTTTGTTTTGTTTTTTCTTTTTATCAAATTTTCTATTATGTGTAAACAGTCTGTTTCTTTTTAGGCAGTTTACTAGAAGTAGGCACCAGCTGTATAGCTACTGTTAGCCAGCGGTATGATACATAACCTAACCTAGGACAAAAGGCTTAAATCAGTGCTTGTGTTGCCTTCCTTGCGAATGAACAAAAGCCACCCATGTAATAATTAACCCCATCTCCAAACACAGAGACAGTACCTGAACAGATGTAAAATACATTATGAATCACTATTTAAGATAATTCGGTAAATTAATAACAGTTGACATTTTCAAGGGAGAAGAGTACATAAAACATTAAAGTTGGCTACACTATTTCTGTAGAAATATAGGCCCACATTTCCAATTTAATTTCACACATTAGTCATGTATATCTTAAAATGCTCTAATCTTGGGTAAACAATGTGAAGCACAGTGTAGCTCTTTTGAAAAGTGCTGTCGAAATAAGATTTATGATTACCATTAGTCGTAGTAGTACCGTTTTAGGTTTGCGTTTTTATTGTGAAGGCCCCGCCTCCTATTTCCGGTCAACTCTGGGTGATTTGTGTGACGATGCGGTTCTTTGTTTCCACTTAGAATGACGTAACTCCACCTACAGCTGGACCCTCTGCCCTGTCACACAGCTCTGACGGAGCCACACGGATGGCAGTAACATAATGTTTTGATGGAGAGTTTTTTATAAACGCGCAGCATCCAAGGGTTTCAAGCTGTTCTACATCTAAGAAGTGTCTGTACAGTTAGTTGTTGTTGTTGTTTTTTTCTGTGACCCTAAGGATGCCAGCGTTTTTGTAAAGTTGCAAAAAGTAAATCAACCACACCCATAAAGTTCTAGCAATAATAATAATGACCATCAAAATAATTTACTGCTTGTTCTTATATCTTCCTTATATCTTATTAAAATGCCATCATATATCAGTGGCCATAACAACATAATTATACATGGATGAATAACTATACAGCCAAACAAAATTGCAATAAATTGTAAGCCACAGCAAGTCTTAGCTTCATACACATTTTACCCAACTTGTGTGATGATCACTGCACTTTGGAGCACTAGTGAAAATCGTACTAATATAGTGTATATTACTTGTTTTATGTGTTTAATGTTCTTGTGCTGCTTTCATCTTCTAATCTTCTAGCAATGTAACAAACATCATTGCCACAAATTTTATACACATCGGGATATCCCTCCTATAACTTATATATCTTTGGAAAACAAAACTTCATTCCTGACTCTGGAAATACCGCAATCGTTTTGCAAAGTAATCCTGACTCAAAGTCCAGTCAGAAAACTTAAATATCAGGTGGTTGTACATAAGGGAGGTCTCAGGACAATAATGCAAAAAAAGCATGTGGCATATGAATGTACAGAGCAAATAAACTTAGACACTGAGCTCAGTGCATGGTTGTTCAAAAAAGAAGAGGACCAGATTAGACAAGAGCAGGGCAGTCATCAACCACTCAGAGTGAACAACATTGTGGTTAATGTGGGGAGCAACAGTGGAAAATAAGGTAAAGCCTGCACCATTTTCTTGAATGGAAAACAAAGTTTGCATTGCAGTCTGTACCTGGTACAGCTTTCAGGCTTAGCGTTAATCAGTCCTGAGGTGACACAGTGGTACAGTGGTTAGCTTCCTTAAAAATACACATTATGAATAACAAATATGCAAACATACAATTGACTAAATTAGAAAATGTCTCCGGCTGGCATGTCTAATTTTGGTCACGGCAGTACTTCACTGGTCAGCACACTGCAGTCCTCCAATGGGACAATACTTACAGCTTAGGTGATTTGAAATCCAGAGTTGCCCTTAAGATGTTAAGCGTGCTCACCCACTACATGTTGGGATACACTCAGTGAACTACAGTCCTGTATAGTAGAATTATTTGTAGACAATGACGGAATGGTTCTTTCTCCAGATTTTATGGACAGCAAAAAGCCCAATTAGCGCTGCAGAGGAGAGGTGCTTTTGATCTGCTAATGAAACTGCATGACAAAATAACAGAGAAAATCAATGTCACGACAATATTCTTGCAGTAAATATTCTTACAGCAATTGTTCTGGACTTTTAAAAATCATATCAGTGGTAATTTTGACATCTTATGTTGTTTTAGTTTTAGTCTTTTGGTGAAAATCTGCATTAAGTTTCATTAAATTTAAGTCATTTGATTTTTGTTAGTCATGATTTAGTCACAAATGTTTAAGACACTTACATTTTTTGTCAGTGACATTTGGACTTATTTTTGTATTATTAATTATATCTTCTCATTTCAGGACTATCTGTTGCCTTTGTGCATGGTTTCCATGGTTACGGGTGTTATTCTTGTCGATTTCAAGGCTAGTGAAAAAAGGCACAACTTACTTGTTCCCACCACACACACACTCACACTGTCCATAACCTTTGGCTCTGCAGTGACAAAGTAAATTCCGTTAACTTCTAAACTTTAGCTGTTTGAAGAAATGAGTTGATGTTCCTGCTCACCTGGTATTAACATTGACAATGGCTTTACCAATGCAGACCAAGTCTATCCTGCAGATATCTGTTCTCTCTACTGATCTTATAGTAATCAGCTGAGCGGTGCTGGCATCCATTGAGTCTACTTTTTCATATACACCTCCTTCTTTCTTCTTCTTTTTCTTCTGCCGTTGGAGTCTATGATTTCTGTGACTGTGAACTGTTAAATGAGAAGAAGATAAAACAGATTTCCAAAGTGCATATAGTAAAAATGAAAGTTTTTTTTTTCAACCTTGTAAGCAAGATCAGTGTTTCATTTTTCTTTAAAGCATAGTAGACCTATACAAAAGTTTCAGCACCCCAAGTGATTTGAACGCTGAGATAATTTTTACCAAGGTTTGAGACCGTAAGTAGCCTGTAAGGGCAATGACCAGTTCACAGTCATCATTACGAAAAGTCTGGTGATACAAACTTCAAAGCTTTGGGAATACTCTGACTCCTCAAACCTCGTCCCAACAATCAGCAGCTGTGGACTTTCAAGCAGCTGTCTAGCATTCTAAAATCAAAATAACCACTGCTGACAAAGTGGGAGAAGGCTAAAAAAGATGGCAAAGCATTTTCACATTGTCATTTCCTTAGTTCTAAATATAATTTAGAAATGGCAGCTAATAGGAACAGTAGAAGTAAACTTGAGGTTTGGGAAATGAAGAAAACTTTCTGAGAGAATTGCTTGTAGGATTAGTAGAAAGGCAAATCAAACCCCAGTTTGACTGCAAAGAGCTTCAGGAAGATTGAACAGATCCTGAAGTGGTGGTGATCTGTCCTACTCCACAGCAGCATCTGTGCAAACACAACCTTCATTGAAGAGTCATCAGAAAAAAAACCTTGTGCTGTATCCTCACCGTACTTAAAGCATCAAATGTTTGCTAAACAATATTTAAACAAGACTGGTGCATTTTGGAAACAAGTCCTGCAACTGCTTTTGATTAAGTAAAACTTTTTAGCCATACAGCACAAAATTACGTTAGAGAAAAAAGTGTGCAGAATTTCACACACAGAACTCTTCTCTGACTGTTAAGCACAGGATGAATCGAACATGCTTTGGACTTGTGTTGCTGTCAGTGGCAGGAAGAACCTTTCACTGGTAGTGGGGAGAATGGATTCAATTGAATAGCAGCAAGTTATCGAAGCAAACATCACAGCATCTGTTAAAAAGGAATAGATTAAAAGATGATAGCTTCAACAACAAAACACTAGAAAACCCACAATGTACTTCCTCAATAGTTGCAAGCTAAAGGTTTGCCATGGCCCCCACAGTCCCCCAACATATTACTGAAAAACTGTGGACAGACCGCAAAAGAGCAGAGCAGCAAGACAGCCCAAAATTTTGGCAGAATTAGAAAACATTCGCTAAGAAGAGTGTGCAAAAATCCCCCAAACAAGAATTTAAAGACTCTTAGCTGCTGCAAAAGCTTTTACAAGCTATGATACTTGCCAGAGGGGGTGTTACTAAACACTGAGCTTGCAGAGTGCCCAAAACTTTTTCTCCAAGATCCCTTCCTTTGGTGTTATTTTGAACCTCCCACAGAGCACTAGACTCATGAAACATTACGTAGCTCTCCTATAGAGCTGAATATCATCACCTAATTTTAGGCCTCCTTTAGCGCAACCAGTTTATCTCTTGTTTCATAAATTATACATCACTCAAACATTTGTAAATATTTAAAATTCACATTTGAAGTCCATATATTTCTCTGTGGTACAGCTGTATCAAGGCTGGATATAACCCTGTTTAAGTCCAAACATTGTATTTAAATCATATTAAAATGTACATATTTAAATCACCAAAATGACCATGTCCAGAGATGCACAACACAGAAATATAAAATAACTCATTAACTGATCTAAATATGTTTTTGGGGAGCACAGTGTTTATGCAAGATGCACTGTGTATTTTATCCATATATTGTGCTAAAATAATGCAATTTCCCATTTCTAGATGCCATGGATACATCAAGGCTATTACTCAAAGCTCTTTTTTAAAATGCCAATGTAGTGTTTATGTTTTTACTTTATACCTAGATGTTAAATATATTCCAGCTATATTAAAGCTTTTCTTAAAATAGACAACTTGAGTTCCTAAAAGGTGACACACAGGGTTGTATGGCTGTGTTTGTGAGGACAGTCATTGACATAATGTAGTCCTTTGCCCCCTCACTCAAAGCATCACAACTCAGTGACTAACCCCAGCTCTCACCCCAACCTGAACCTAATTAGAACCTTTACCTGAAAACCAAGTCTTAACTGTCCAACAAGCCTCTGAAGAGCTGTGAGAGACTGAGGACCGACAAAAGAGTCCTCACTTTTCCAAAATGTCCTCATTCCAACTGTCTAAAACTCAAAGTGGTCCTCTTAAAAATAGTTGGACAAGCATACACGCGCGCGCCACACACACACACACACACACACACACACACACACACACTTAAACCCTTATTATCTGCCTCTTTTCTGTACTTGAAACCACGTGTAGGGTTTCAACCCCCGACAGTGACAGACAGCTGGACGGACCAATGAGGAAGCTGGGATCTGATGCTCTTTTCACGGCTCGGGGTTTAGGCGGACCAATGAGACCGTGGCGGAGGCGGCCCCGGCTGTGTAGGCGTGTCCAGCGCTACAAAGTCATTCCAGCCTGATCAACTGCAACTTCACCTACTTTAGGAAAAGTTGCGCTGCTCGTTTCCACAAACTAAAACCATCCACCTCTTCCAGTTCTTCTGCCCTGCTTTGCGTTTATCATGCGTAATAGTCACGTTAGCCATCTACTTGTCTCCCTTCTCTGCATCGGACTGACTGGTAAGTATTAGAACTGTTATGCATGAGCTCTGTAGAAAACGTCTGTTTGGCTTGGATTTAGGTCAGCTAAAGAAATCTTTGTTCCCAGTTAAAGAACTGGATGTTTTAACAAAGATCCCATGTAGGAAGGCGGCTGTCGGTTCCCCCCGACAGCGGCTGCAATGAATAACTGGTAATGACTTGCACGGCGTTTCTAATATTCACGGGCTGCAGATTTTACAAGCAAACCACGGTTGAGCTCTGAAGTTGAACGTGGCGCATTAGAGCAGACAGTTTAGCCAGTTCACCGAGTCAGGATAGGAAGTTCTATTTGCCCCCTTGGCCGCTGTTAAACGCAGACTGTCTCTCCTTTCAGCCCAATCTGAGCTGGACACAGATGAGGTTGTTCCAAGGCTGCTGTCCGGCCAGGAGGCGCACCTCTCCAGCGACCACACTGTCCGCACGCTGCAGCGCCGCGGCCAGCGCTCCCTGAGCAGCCCGAGGAAAGAACCGGCTGACCCAGACAACATCATTCTGTCACTGCCCGCTTTTGGAAGAAACCTGTATTTAAATCTAACGCGGGACAGCACGTTTCTTTCGAGGGACTTTGTTGTGGAGGAGAGGCACAGTGAGCAGAACACATCAGTCAGCCGCTTATCCACGAAGCAGCTCTGCTTTTATTCCGGCTCCATCATCAACCATACGGACTCTCTGGCATCACTGAGCACCTGCAGCGGTCTGGTAAATCCATCTTCATTTTTTGGACTTGTCCATAGGTTCCATGCCATTCAATTCAAACTGCTCACCTCCAGAACATTGCATTTATTACATTTAAAAGAGATTCTGCAGCGACCCTTCTGAAGAGCCTCAGAGCATCAGGGAGGGAGCACCATAATAACATGGGGTACATTTAACAAATTCTTTTAGAGGGAATGGGAGGAAAACTCAATGTTAACTCACTCAAATCCACAGATTTGTCTGGCATTTACGTCTGCATCTCACAATCTCATCTGTGAATGAAACATGAGCAAATTTCACAAAGATATGGCTGTAAGCTCAAACTCTATTTCCAACATAAAGAATGATCTTTCATTTTTAAACTATGCCAAATTGTTAAGAGTTCACACTAAATGACAGCAAAAACCTTACCAAGATCTATCTTAAGCATAAAGGTTTATTCTGCAGAGACACCTACTTCCCCACTGTGAGCAATGAAGTTCCACATTAGCTCAGGCATTTTGATAATGCTGTTATGTAAAGTGAGAATGCAGGTAGGGGTTCGGGCTCAGTCCTGGACGCTTAAGCAGAAACAGGCTTGAAGCCAGCTCTTAAAGTAGACTGTGCTCCTTTATTTCCTCCATGTACTCTTTGTGGCAGTTTAAACATTTGATTGACGTATGGATGAGCAGATCATTGCCCTTTTGTGTGCAGACACTGTGAGACACATGGTGAGTTTAAATGAAAAAACTCTGGCAGCTGCCCTGTGACAGACTGGTAACCTGTCCAGGATGTACCCTGCCTTCACCCTCAGTCAGCTGGGATAGCCTCCAGCCCAACGCAACCTTACAGAGAATAAAACGGTGTCTAGATAATGGATTGATGGAACTTTGGTAGCTACAGTAGTTAGACTTAGACTTTGACTTTATTTGTCCTCATTGAGAAATTCTTTTCCACAGCACCATTCTGCTTGATTTACAATTAACAGGACTCACATTCTACAAAAAACTATTCACATATAAATGTGGTTTTCACTCTGTCCAGATCACCTTGGCCTTTTGTTACGGGTTGCTATAATAGATGGCATTAGGCTTTTACCTAGTCGTGCTCGTCTAGTGGAACCTGTAGCTTCTTACTGTCTTTAATAAAATATACAGTAATATTGGCACCCTTCAGAAAATCAATAATACACAGACGGCATTGTCTGTTTTTTGTTGAAGCAATACCTGAAAAATCAAGGTGCTTCCCATTGCTGAGTCAAATACCACACAAAGAAGTATTTTTAATGTAAGCTCTACTTATGGACTTGCACCATTGCTCTCAGTGGCCTGATATGCACAGAGGTGTGAGAAGATAGCTAGCTAGTCCTTGCAAAATCCTTGACAACTGACAATTTGATATTTGACATTGCTGAAAGCCCAGTTCATGCTTTCCGTGTTTGCATGTCCACAAGAATTCACAAAGACACGCATGACGTAAATTTTGTAATCCACAGATTTCTGTGAGGGTCCCCGCAAACCCTTCTGTGAACGTCTGCATGCAGCTCTAAATTTATGACCATGGGAACTGTCACTGACAACACATGTGCAAGGAAAACACTTGGTGCTTAAAATGAATGTTTATTGTAATGGGGACACTGTTTGAGGAGATTCTTTGTCATCCACACATTTATAGTTTACCATTAAAAGAGTTGAACTGAAGTCATCTCTGTAAGACTTTGCAGGCGTTTTGATTTGTGCTTTGATTAGCTTATCATTGGTGGAGCCCAAAGTGAGTGGGACGTTTTCAATTGACCAGAAATCCTGTGTCTGTCCACTGGGCTTGACACATCTCAGGAATAATCACTGACACGAGCCAATCTCAAGGCAGCTGCGCTATCCTAACAAAATGACCCCGTTTGTTTTTCTTTGTTCAGCATGAGATTCAGTGTGATCCCCTGCCCATACCAGTGTGGACCTATTGTACTATGAACAGAACCATGTACGCGTCCACACTCTGCTTTTCAAGTCCACACTGGTCTGCACATAGAATGTGGAAAGCATAAATTGACCTTACAAGAAATGCTCTGACATTTAGATCCCCAATGAAGGCCTAACTGAACTTTTACTACAGTGGTGGCAGATCAGAGATGATTCATATGAGTGTTTTTTGTCAGTGACATGTAACAGTTTTAGTAAAAGATGTTCTGCTGAACTACCAGAAACTCTGTATGGGTCACTTCAGTGTCATGAAGGAACTGAAATACAGTGCAGAGATGGTCCAGAGTGTCATTACTCAAATTTACCCCATAGAAAAAAAAACCTGCCCTCCATCTTTACGATGAGGCACAATAAAATATCCAACAACAAATTTGTATTTTGGAACTTACATCATTTTCCAAAGGAGTTTTGTCTCCTGGGAGTCTTATTGTCAGTGTACATGCTTGCTGTCTACCTTTCTATACTGCACACTTCTAGAAATTGTATCCTTATGACATCAGATGATCTTAACCCACAGAGCAGCATTTGAAACTTGGCCTAATACATGACCCAAACATTAACTAAGATGTACTTTTCTGTGATGAGAAACATTTATTGTTGCAGCAGATCTATTCTTGCCGGGAATGACAGGATTTCATCATCTAAAAAAATATAGGTAAACATCCTAATATCCAGAAACTATGGGAAGGAACAATAGATCTGAGTTTAGATTTCCTCATGGTCTGATTTAACTTAACAGAAGACCTTTTCACAAGGTCTTCACCTTACTATGTTAAGCGCTGTGAGATGACATATGTTGTAAACTGCGCTGTACAAATAAAATTGAATTCAATAGAATTGGTTTCTCACTTGATTTACTGGAGCACTTGAGAGATTACACGGCATAAAACTACTAACAACATTAAAACTACATCCCTGATATTGTGTAGGTTCCCTTGCATCACAAAATCAGCTCTGACCCAACCTGTGTGTTCTGTGGTGTCTGGCACCAGGATGCTGGCTGTGGGTCCTTTGGCTCCTGTGGGTTGTGGGGTGGGGCCTCTGTGTATCAGGCTTCTTCCAGTGCATCCTCCAGAAGCTCAATTGAATTTGGATGTGGGGAGTTTGAGGCTGGATTAACAATTTTGGCCCTCTATTATGTTTCTTGAGGCATTTCAGAGCGCTGGTGTGGCAGCGTGCATTGTCCTGCTACCTGCTGTCAGAGAGTGCTGTTGCTGTACTTATATTTATGTTCATGTGAGTGGTATGTACCACTGTAGCATCCACACAAATCCACAGAAGAACCCAAGGTTTACCAGCAGAACATTGCTTTGTAATGATGTGATCAGTGTGATTGACTTCACCTGTTAGTGATTTTAACGGTATGGCCAATTGGTGTAAATCACTCTCTTACAACTAAGAACTGAGAAGATTTGAAGTAACCTCAGATCCTTCCAATCACAGCTGTCTTTGCATGGTTATGATGTACCTCACACTCCAGCCTATGCCTATGACTGGTATCATATCCCTATGTTTGTGAAGCTGTAGAAATACTTTAATCCATCATTCAGTCCACATTATGCTGGCTAAAAGCATTTGTTAGCCCCAGGGTTCAGCTGGGAGCGGAATGCTTGCACAAACACTGGAGCAGACTGAATTGTTGCTCTTTTTTACGGCATACCACACTGCTCTCGTCAGACCAGGCCTGTTTGTAGTGGCTACACCATGACTGCTGTCTGTGCATTGTTTTGTTTACATAATCAAAACCTTTATCTATGATTTGTGTTAAATGTTGTGCGCTTTGATAACCAGCACATGTTGTAAAAAGACTGCATTTTGCTGGTATGGAACCACTCAAAACTGACGAAACCTTACTATCAAATAGAACCTAACTCATGTGTCAGTCTATCAGTGTTATTGTCAGTAGTAGTTTTGGCTTATATGTTGTCCAGTATGCTCCGAAATAAGTCTTTTTTCATACAGAACATAACGCAGGAAGAGGTCGATGAATCTATTCATTAGCTATACTCGTTTCATCCTGTCTGATTGTTGGGGGGTGGAGCCTATTCCAGCTGACATAGGATGTTGAGAAGTCACCAGTTATTTGCGGGGCTGCAGAAAAAGATGCTTGGAGTACACTCCAGCAGGAAGCATATAGACTGTCAGCCTGTGCTTTATGTCTGTGGAGCTTTCAGCAGTTGACTTTAGTCTCACTGCAGCGTCTCTCATTTTATAGAGGGCTTCTGGTGAAACCCTCTGATTGGTGAGAGCTTGGACTGACCCTCCAGACCTTCTCACCAATGCAGGTCTGCTGGCTCCATTATCTGGGCCAAATAGTACTGTTATAAACCCAGTTCATGGAAGTTGATCCAAATGCAGAGACAAAAATCAAAAAGAGGAGCTTTAATAGCTAAAGCTTTAAAAACAAAAACAAACAAACAAAAAAACAGCTTAAGTCCAGTAGGTAAGTCAAAATAACACAGGGCGCTAACAAGGTTTCCCAAAAATGCAGAAAGGCAACAAAAGCAAACAACCTGAAGCTTGACAGAAAATACAGTTAATAAAAGTCAGAGTTCAGCAAACTATGCGCATAAATAAAATGGAACATGATGAAACAGCAGAACATGGGAATCTCAGGCAGGGAATGCAGGTAAACTGCCAGGCAGGTAATGGATGAACTGGCAACTAAAAGTGGGAGAGACAAAACTAAGGGTTGCATTTGAAGTTCAGGGTGTCACGATACAAAACGTGCCAAATGTACCGTACCAAAAATACCAGGATGTCCTACTACATCCAGTTGGATTTTAAAGCTTGTAAGCCATCATGCTTTTCTGGCCATTCTTAACTACAATCCTCCACGCAGTTACATCACGTGTGTCACAGTGTCTCACACGAGTAACAACCCTAAGTCGACAAGAGCTCATTTCACACTGCAGACTGTGATGATTATCAGTGAAAGTGTATCATGTTTAAGTAGTCTGTCCCAATTTTGCGTATACTGCATGAAACAGTATGTACTTTGGGATTGCAGTTGCAGTACATACTTAAAAAGAAAAGGTTGACTTGTTGATTTGGCAAGTTAAAACCAGATATTGAAAAAGGAGGGAAACACACAATGGGATGAAGTAAAATCACTAGAGACACACATTTAATAGGTTCCTTTCAAAATACAACAGGAATTAAATTATGAACAAAGCTAAGGACTAAGACAGGACAGGAGAGACTTAGCTGTGTGCCAGTTTTAGCTATCAGGATTAGAATAGAATAGAATGGGCACTTTATTGTCAAACAGAATATACACTAGCTGGTGCACATTTTGGCTGAAATTTTGATGCAAAACCTCACTATTGGACTGGTAAATAAAACAAAAATTATTAGATATAAGAACAAGTACAATATGTACATGTAAAAAAAAAATGTGTGTGTGCATATATATATATATATATGTATATATATCTCCCTCCACACAGTAAAGTAATTTCAGAGTAAAGAAGTAATCCTGCAAAGCTAAGTTGATACTGTAGCCTAATTGTTGACAGTTAGAATTTATTGATGAAGAGGAAAGTTTTACTGATGAATTCAGACTTACAGGATTTGCTGTCCTTGGTACTTCTGATGTTGATGTTGTTGCCATTTGACTGATCATTGTCTGGATTACTGCCTGACATGGCCTCTTGTTTCATCATAGATAACAACCAGTAACATTGAGCTGGGTGTGTAAATTCAAACACGAGTGTTACATGAATATTCTGTCCGGTTGCTACAGTAACATCTTGAGTATTTTCAGCTCATTTGAAGTTACTTCACTAAATCACGTATTTTCCAAGTTCAGACAAAATTGTGATAGAAATGTTGAAATATTAAGAGCTGGCAGTATATTTACTGTTTATGAGGTGTATTACTGAATATTTCATTTAATGATGGGCCCATCAATTTACACTGAATTGCAGCTTTTGTTTGCCGAGTTCATATGTGTGTAAGTAGCAGGGTTCTTTTGACTTTTCTAAAGTGAGTGTCATGAACTTAGTATGAAAAGTTTGTACTGCTGTACCACTGTCTGTGTCGTATTGTGTCTGGTTGTAACTTTGACTGCAGGAATGACTTTTGCACGTCAGTTAGGCAAACCTGTAGAAGACAAGTCTGGTTTTCTTCATCTGTGTCCACAAGGGTCTGCATGGATATGTGGCGTAAATTTGGGTATCTACCCAAGTCTGTGACAGTAAGGATGGACGTCCGTGTGCAGACTGACACGTGCCTACTGTAGCATGAATAAAGGCATGTGCACACCTGCTGTCGCTGTCAAGGTCCAAAGTGATCTGCACACAGGGATGCAGAAACCATGAATTGGCTGGAGGGGCATTCATTCTTTTTTTTTTTTTTAAACACTTGTGATTTAGACCTTTTGGGATAGAATCACCTTCCAAATCACAATTTGTGTCATTCCATAGGAAATATAAAATCAACTAATTTCTGAGAATTTTCCAAGGTCACTCTCAGTTTCCTCTGAAAAAAATCACAAGTGCTCCTATGCCAAAATTATGGAGAAATCCCAAATATTAGGTCTCTCTCTCTACTAGTTTTGAAATTGAAGCCCTTTTTCGCCCATTTTAGTTAATTTTATGTGTTTTGGCAAATTAGCCTCAGACCATCTTCTGACATTAATAACTCATACAGTATGGCATATAGAGCTTTGAAACTGTTCATCTTGGACTGCCTTTTCCTGTAGAATCCAAAATGTATTCGGATCTGGTGTATTGTCTTTATTTGTCTCCAACAAGACTCTAAAAATGGCCAAAAATTCAGTTGTTAAAAAAATTGTTTTTCTATCATTTATGAGGTGTTAGACCATGTTTATGCAGTAACCATGAACGTTAGTACTATGGAAGTTTAAGAACACGTTTTTCAATGTTCTTGATTTTCAAATTTCATGAATTTTGCCCATTTTAACGCTCTGATTTGACCATGTGGGCAGTTCATCATCATTGTATTTATTTGTTTTTTTATGTTTTTCATTCCTGAAATTGATCTAACCCAAATATGGTTTTGTTGCTAAACTGTCTTTAAGAGTTAGGATTTTTGATTTTTTTTTAATGAAGGTATTGCCATGCTTTCTTTAAAGTATGAATACAACAAAAAACAAAATATTATATGATACACAGTTCCAGAATTGCTTTATATCATTATTTCAACATCAGAAAATATGCCAATTCATATTTTTTAAAAAGTGAAAACAAACGGCAAATTCTTGTATTTTTTTTATTTTTTATAGCATATTATAAAGGTGATGTTATTGCTTTGTGGTGAGCAGTATTGCTTTGAGCACTATGTGCACTGATGTCACAATTAACAAATGTGTTGGAGCGGAACCCAGCATTCGTCCTTTCTTGACCTTGCAGATCAGGAGAACACTTTTTTTTTCTTTTCTTCTCTTCATGAATGAAGTCAGAACGTCAGAGTGCTCATCTTAGTGGTCTTGGATGTTTCCCACATACCAGTTGCCATTGTAAATACATGCAACATATTTGCCAGGTTGATATCCAGAATGTTAGCAGTGTTGTCTGTGCTGACAAACCCTTGGCTCTTTTGTTAACATATGAAAAATTAGTGTTAGCAGGAGCATCATGTAGTTAGCTAATCCAGACAACTGCGTGTTACGAGACCCTTGCAAGCGGTCAGCAAACACACCTGTAACTCCATCCCGGTCAGCAGACGTTCGCCCAGGAGATTTGAGTCTAATTCCCATCTTGGACCATCATTATAGCTATCAGTAGTTTCTGTCTTGTTTTGACTTTCTCTTTCACTGACTGCTTTTCACTCAGTGTTTACTTGCATTTTTAGTCAGTGATTGGCTAGTTTAGTCACCAAAACTACTTGATTCATTTTAGCCACCAAAACCACTTGGTTAAGTTTAGAAATTTATGAATAAAAATACATCCAAAACATTTGAGAACCACTGCATTAACCTCATGTCACAAAAATCTATTTTGTACATTCCAAGATGATTACTCCACAAGAGATTTTACATGGACTGAAACTGGGGTTACTGTCTGTTGTTGTTCTGTTAACGTGCCATCTGAGACTGTGTGTGGGAATGATCAGCAATGATAATTGTCAATGAGGAGAATAATAGCAGAATTTGGTGACCATCTCTGTCCTGATGGGAGTGGTCTCTTCCAGTAGGATGGTCTGACAGCACATTAGGGACCTTACTAAGACACTATTTATTGGTTTTTCCTTTAGTTTGTCACCCATCTGTATTTCTTATTCTGTGGGCTAGTTGTGATTTCTGTGGTAATACTAATAGAATATAAGTTGTTTATTTATTTATTTTATTAAATGCAGCATTCGAATAGTGAATATGACTTAATTACATTGGCCGAGCTGACCAGGACTAGAACTGGGGACTCTACTGCTGAAAGCTTTTTTGTCCATGTGGTATGTGCCCTAACCACTCAGCCACAACAGTACTCCAACACAGGATGCTCCTGATTATGATGATATTGCACAGGTGAAAAAAGGCCATGCTACAGACTTGCTTTATGTGAGTTAAACAGCATACCCTGGTCAAAAACAACTCCAAGGTTTCCCATAGTAGAACTGGAGGCCAACACCATCTAGAGTAACTGTCTGGTTAGATAGTGTGTTTCTGAGGTGTTTAAAGCCAAATACCATAACTTCAATTTTGTCTGTATTTAGAGGAATAAAATGACAGACCTTTATGTCCTTAGGACATGCTTAGAGTTGGACTAACTGATTCGTCTTATGTGGCTTCAGGATTGATTTTAAGATTTTGCTTATTTTTAAGGTATTTCTTCTTATTTAGCTGAAATCTTGCATCATCGTAATCTGTTAGAGCACCGAGGTCGACCAAGCAGATGCTCTTGACCAGTAAGATAGCTTACCTTTTCATGTAAAAATACTCTGATTTTACAAATGTTTAGGTTGTTGCTAAAGACCCATCTGTTCTCATTGGCATTCTATTCATGTAGAGGTTGACATCCGGACTTTACCTTATATTGTGGTGCAACTTTTTATTCTTACTTCAGTCATTGTGTTTTATGGTGTGCTATGTTACTTGTACAGTGCTTTGGTCCAACTCTTACGGTGTTTTATATATAAATTTGCTGTATATATAAATTTGACTTCGACCTTTGTTCATTATATGAGGATGTTGAGGCACCACACTGGTGTGTTGCTCATGCGCCACACTGCATGAATGGCATTCATCTCAGAAAGCAAACAAATGCCAGATTTTTGCAGTGGAAACATGTAGATAGATTGAAATGATGCTTCATTCACCATATACCTAGCTATTAAAATCCTAGTTTTCTTTACTCTAAGACTATTCGCCCTATGGGATTCATCATAGTTTCATGTCTCTGCACAGACTGGACTCATCCAGATTGGGGAGGACAGCCTGTTCATCCTGCCAGTGGATGAATATGACCCATCACAGTCATTCTCTGGATTTAAACACCAGCTGCTGCGACACCGACGTTCAGCTAAGACCAGCTCTGCTTTTGATGCGGTTAATCCAAACTACTGTGGGACTGTACAAGGTGAGTGAGGATGATTGAGGATGTGGGGTTGTGGTCACAATGATAGCAAGGTTTGCTGTGATGTTTAAATATCACTTGAAATGCAAAACTACTTTGATGAACAAAGACTTGGCAAGTGTGTGAGCAAAGACAAATATGCAAGACCAGCTGAAAAAGATCTACATCATGCGTCATCAGAATGCTCAGCAACAGATTAAAAGATACCTGCAGTTTTTAAAAACCAGTTTCTTCCCGGTATTCATCACACTGTACTCGATCAAGTTAATCCTCTAAACTCCAAACAGTTTCTGGGTGTTTTTTGCGGTCAATCAATTTTCACTTAATCCGGACAAATTTTTCACTCCAATATCAAGAACAGCACAACAACTCAGAAATGTCATGTGGACAGTACAACAGAGTTTACAAAAATTGAAACTGAATTTATGTAACAAAAATGTACAACCCCCCCCCCCAAAAAAAAAAAACAAACAAACAAAAAAAAACAAACTTCAATCAACGTGTACAATTTTCCAAGTGACCACAGGTGTTGCCAATCCTGAAAAAATTATGGGGACTGAATATAGATAGTTTATGATTTACATTTTTTGTGTTTCCATATTATATCCTCTGTGTAAACACACAACAGTTCAGCCCAGTTCAACCAAAAAGTCCATGAATTGTTGTCATGTGGCTGTTTGTTGAGTGAGTTACAAGTGGCCCTATGGTTGTGGTGAGCAGCGCAGAATTTTATTTATTTATTTATTTTTTTAACAAAAAAGCACAGGCCCCAACCTATTATTTGTTGTTAGTCTGACTCACCAGATGGCTGTACTATGAAGCAAGATTAGTGGGTTTGCAAGGTATGTTGAGCTCTCTCTTTTCACCTGGCTAGATTACCATGGTAACTGATACTGTGGAGCTAACCTGGTCGAGAACAGGTTTTGTTCAGAGGTTTAAATCAGCTGTAGGAAGCATCTGCCTTTAGCCAAACTGCTTTGTGACGATTCTTTGAGTGATGCAGATTCTTAGCTGAGACAATATGTATCATCTGCAAACCTGTTGAGCTGTATGTGTTGTGAATGAAGCCGTGTAGTTACAGTATTGTGTGTGTGTGTGCGTGTGTGTGCGTGCGTGCGTGTAATTGCATAAATATGTTTATAGTTGCCCCTGACGAGGGGAAACTGTGGAGTAATTGGTCCCTTCTGTGTGTGTGTGTGTCTGTCCGTTTGGGAACAGTCTCTACCTCGAGCGCTAAGGTCTAACAAATTGATATTTTTCAGGTAAGCTAGGAATGACCTCTCCTCAGAATGATTAGAATTTGGTGTCAATCCGTGCAAAAATGACTCCACTAGAGGTCAAAGGTCACTTAAAAAAATAAATAAGAGCCACATATCTTCAAATAGTGGAAGTATAGATTTATGGTATTTGGCACAGGTCATGTTGGGGCTTTCCATTGGTGAGCCTATGTTTGACCTTGGATTACATTTATAGGTCAGACTAAAGGTCATCAATTTTGACTGTATTGTAACTTGAAAACAGTGCAAGATAGACACATTGTTTGTATCTAAACCATATATAGGCTTCCTGCTGGGGACATAACATGTGACGTTGGGTGATATTTTGAGGTAAAACTTATTGTCAAAAAATTTTGATTTTTGTCATCATATTTTAAATAACATGTAATGTGTGTATATACATATATATATGTATAGCACCCATTTTGCCTTGGACAACCAGCCAACCATGATTAGTGAAAAACAACACCTATACTGTGGTAAGTTGGACGGAACAGTGGTTTACTGGAGCTCAGTGTAATCATGGCCGGCAGGCAACTGTATCCCTCTACTGAGGGCCCTCTAGTTATGTTTGGTCTTGATTTGCTGCAAAGTCTGTTTACAGTGCTGATACTGCCGCTAATAGAACGCAGAGTAGAATGTTGATTTTTCTATTGGTATGTATTACAGAGAATATTGAATCAATAACAATCATTTCACTTAGATTTTTGAACAACTAGTTAAATCCTGCTATTCTTTGTCACTCTTTGTTATAACAGCCTGTTGATTGAAGCAGCTCCATTTAATTATTTTATCTTGTGCCGAAGAAGAGTCATATGATGCGTTCAATGCCCCACTTTATGTGAACATGCTCTGAGTTTGAAGCAGAAAGCCTGATTTAACAAAGATGTCTGAAAACCACTTTCATGATACCATTCAACTCTGAATGAGGCTTTGGTTTTTGTCCAGCCAACTTACACAAATAACAGCCTGGCTATGTCAAGCTTGCTCCGTAGTATAGCTGTCTGAAGTGCTTCTTTGTCACAACAAATCCAGTTAGTGTCTTTCAGAGATTTATTATAGGTCTTCTTGAAATATGACACAATCTGCTGGATCAAAAATATACATACACAAGCTTGAATGACCAGTTTCAACAATTTCCCTGAGGTTGTACCAAAGGGATCAATAAAGATCTATCTGTCTATCTGTCTGTCTGTCTTCATAGCTTCATAGCATGGCCTCCTAACTTCTTGCTAGTGATTACATTTAAAGAAACAAGTCTGCATCAGCCAACAAATTTAGTTTAACTCTGCCAATTCTGTCAAGAGGAGTGGTAAAGATACAAGCAGAAGCTTGTGGACGGCTCCCATAAGCACCTAGTTGAGATGAAAATGGCAAATCGACATTTAACCAAATATTAGCATTGCTGTGTTTATATTGTTTTGTATTTGTTTGTTTTTGGGACATGTTTGCCTTTATTTAGGTGCAATCAAGGAGAGATTGGAAAGGTAGGGAGAAGAGAGGGGGATTGACATGCAGCAAACCATGCCAGTTGAGCTACTGGGGCACCCTGTATGTATATGTTTGACCCAGCAGATTTTGTCGTATTTCAAGAAGAGCTATAATAAATTTATGTAAAGAAGTAAAATGCATGATTGTTTTCGTGACAAAGCAGCATGCCGTTTTTTTTTTCAGTTTTCTTTTCTTTTTTTTTTTTTTTTAGATTATCCATTTTCATTACAATTCTCACCTCTTTGACTGCAAATATTCTACCCATCACTATTTTGAAGGAACACTGAAATCGCATCCTCTGCTTAGCTCCACCCTTATAACTGTGATTTTTTTTTTTTAAAGAAGTACAAAGAGCCAGTGTGTTTTCCCCTGTCCAAGAATGTTAGTGTAGTGAAACAACCATGTTGTGTGTTAGTATTAGTAGTGTTATATAGTAGTGTATAGTATATACTAGTATTATATACTACCGAATGGGCAGGAAAAGCAAGACATTTTTTTGTGAATTTTTAAGTGAATAAAGTGATATTGATCAAAACTCACCATTTTGAGCCTAGGTTTGGTTAGGTTTTATGATGGAGCAGTATATCACAAATGAGTAGCTCAAGGACTGGGAAACTTGTTAATCTGCCAATTCTTTTTGGTTTTACTCTGTTTTTGATAAATGGCGCAATTTTGATGATTTTTTTCTTTTTTTGACCGGTAGATTTAAGGATTTAGAGGGTTGATGTCTGAATACTTGGAAAATGGTGACATAATTGGGGGAAAAAAGGCTGAAGAGAAACCAAAAGTGAACAGAATTAATTATCTGTTGTAAAAATCCATCACAGTTAAAAAACCCTTGTCCTACTTTAACTTTGATTGACTGTTATGGCAGTGAGTGCTTATTACTGACGTTTCAGGTGGACTTGCATTCAGTTTGACCGCTACATTAATTTATTTATAATTAGGATAAACTGTTGGTTTGTTTCCAGTCTGTCTGATTGCTTATATTTTGTCACATAATCTATTGTTCAGATCTTAGTAATTCCTTATTATATTGTAAACGCTCAAGAAAGACATGTTTTTCTTGGTTTTTAAACTCCTGAAAATGGCTCATATACATTTACAAATAGCACTTTGCAGCTACAAGTAAGATTTGTATTCTTAAATCTTTTGGCAGAAAGAAAGCTTCATACATATGGGTCAAATTTCAGTGGAAGGGATTGGTTTGATTTTTCAGAATCTGAGGAATGTTCCCTACACTCACCTCAAAAACCCTGAAACATCTTCCAAATCCTTTTGCAGTAATGTGCTTGCTGTGAGCTGTGTGAATGAAAAACTGTCTGCCTTTCCACCCTCACAGCTAAAATGGGTGTGTTGAACATCTCAGGAAAGCAGTGCTAATAAATCATAGGTTTCAGAGCAGCATTTACTGCTATCTGCCATTCTTTGATGTTTATTCAGCTCCAGTCTGCTGTAAGAGAGGCTGTGTGGAATGCAGATGTTTCCCTATTTAATGTGTATCTCCTTTCTGAAGAGTTCTTGTTGGAACCTGCTGAGGCCCTTGCTATTAATGCTATCAAACTCAGACTGGCCCCTCTGCTCGTTTACATTACAAATGTGAATATATTCCTGACAATTGGCTTCTCTGCATGAAAGATGACACACACACTAAACAAAACTATAATCGCAGCATGCAAATGGTCCTCTGTCTGACTTCGTTTGAAAAAACAAAAAAAGACAACTGTGCTCAGGGGAAATTGGGTGTAGCTGTGGACGAGAAGCTGGCTGTTCATGTATAAAGCATCATAGCTGGTGGAGAAATGGCAAATCACCACAAAACTCCTGGAATAAGCAGGCACAAGCTGCTCAACTTCAGACACAATGCCTGTGCTCATCCAGTCTGTCTGGTGATACCATTCTGTTAGCCCTCAGACAATCAGAACTCCTTCCAGACTTTATCCACATCTCCCCTGTACAGTCATTAACCAGAGCAGCTTGACCTTGACAAGTGAGCTGCACCCCCAAAGTTACATAACATCGTCCAAGCGAAAGACCACCAGCACTTTCGACAACCTGTATAAATTCTTTCCATATGTTCATAACTGGGGCATACACAATAATTGAGACCTCCTCTTTGGAAGGAAAGAAGAAAAACCTGCGAACTTTTGTATGTCAAGCTGCTACTTCTCCGTTCGCTTGTATAAATCTATCAGTGAGCAAGGTTTTTTACATGTTCACGAAAGACTTAAATTATTCACTCTAATTCAAGCATACATTCAAGATATCTTTTGATGTTGAATGACTAATGCAACCTTCCATAGTCACTAACTGATAGACTTCTTAACAAATGAAATCATAGTGAATTTGAATTACTTTATTTTGCTTCAGAACTTCTTGGAAATTCATCATGGATATTTGAAAGTCCTATTGTCATGGTTAGGCGGCTCCCAAAATCACCTTTTAGAGTAGTGGCAGCACAATGTAGGGAGGATAAGGTCATCCAGTTCTAAAGACTGGAAAATCTTTAATGCTTTATTGACTGTTTGTACGCATGTACTGTATGCACCTGATGCTCCATGGTGACATAGATAAGAGGTGGGAAGTGTCCGATTATAAATGATTTACTCTGCATCCATTCTGTTCTTTTCCTAATGTCAAGTCCCACTCGTCTCTTCTCATCTCTTTTCATCTCATCTTGTCTCATCTTGTCTCGTCCTTTTTTAGCAAGGTTTCCATTTCCTTCCCAAAACTGCTTTGCATCTGGAGAGATGCAAACTAAAGCAGACTTTATATCCATTAACAATCAGCTCCAGATCCAGAGGAATGCACAACATGACTCTCTCGCTCTCTCTCTCCCTGCAGTTGGCCATGGTGAGTGTGATGGAGAGCTCTAGGTCACTGTTGATTGGGCTGTTCGTATTGTTACTTTACTGTGTTTGAGGGAGGTTTGGATAATTTTGCTGGTGTCTGCTTACAAAGTTATCTTGGTAAGCATGACACTGGTTAGAAGCTCTAGTTTGGGAGGCTAACAGGCCAGAACGCCATTACGCTGGATCCAGTGGATATATTCAGTGTAAAGTAGTGTGGTCTCCCCAATGAACAGTGCTGTGGTTTTATTTTTGGACAGCATGGATAAAGTAAATCATGTCTTGAGAGTGGTGTGGTTATCCACGGAACCTTGGTCTCAGCGTTGCCAGTAGTAAACCCCGCTAAAAAAGGTATAATTTCTTATGTTCCACCGTTCATTAGAAATGAAGTGCTGGTGCATGGGCCACTCATGTTGTCCATACAAAAAATTTCTTTAGGCTGCAAAACACATCATGTCTTTCCGTAGACAGGTCCTGTTGATTTTTTTATACAGATGAGGATGGATTTAAGTTTATTTTCAACTTTCAACTTGAAAGTAGATGATTCTACACTGTGAATGTAACTACAGAAAATATACAGTGTCATTGTTTTGGTTTGAAAAGGTCATGGCTGGAATGAGTGGGTCAGAGGTGGCTTTGATAAAGCGCTCATTTCTGCTGCATGACCCAGAGTGCAGTATTTGAGGACAGTGTCAAAATGTCAATGTCACAGTCAAGCAGGGTGAGGTGTACAGAATGGCTATGCTGGTCTGCTGGTGCAGAGATGAGAGGGGGAGAGCTCTATGATGTGTACAGTGTTGGTGAGAAGGGAGACAAACAAGGTTATTTATGTACCACCTTTTAAAAACAGACTTTGCAAAGTGTTTGAACATACAAGCAAAAAGATAAAGAAAGAAAGTTTATTTAGGGAGGCAATATTACAACAGGAAGCCAGTGAGGCCAAACAGCACGGAGAAAAGGTAAAAAATATGAAATGCAAAATAAATGAATAATGATCACGAATTGATATAAATGTATGAATAAAAGCACCACGAATGCAATGACAAAGAACAAAAGACAACAAAATAGAAAACATAAAAGCAAGGCTCTAAAAATCAGCTTTAGAAAGTATTTAATACACAACACAGATTCTGTGAGCCTCACCTCTTTAACTAGGCCATTCCAAAGCAAAGGAGTCCTGACAGCATCAGCACAGTCACAGCTAGAGTTAAGGCTCAA